>NW_022203899.1:0-2075 GCF_009176525.2 Contarinia nasturtii | reverse complement strand
CGTTTTTATTGTTGGTTAGCCAACATTTATTTATTATTTATTTTTGGAATAAACATTAGGGTGGTTCGATTTTTGTGAAAATTCAGAAGGGATACTGGCTATAGTTATAAGTTATGGAAAAATATGTAAGATTTACGAATATTACGTTTTTTTTGACATAATTGATGTCACAGACCTAGCGCTTCCAGGGTTCCATTTTTTGAAATTTGACCAAAAATTTCAATTTTTCAAAAATTTTCAACATATTTTAAAAACATTTTTTCTGGTTCGTAACGCTGCTAATTAAGTGAAATAGAGCGCCAAAGGCCATTAAAGTGCTCCCGGACTTACCTCCACCTGAAAATAGGTCCGAACATGACTGAACATTTTTCAAAAAAATGACCCAACAAAACAAAATTTTAACTCATTATTGAGGTGGTCTGATTTTTCTGAAATTGTCCAACACACCCTGTAACCTCTTGAGGATGTCAAATAGAGATGATTCATTTCATCTGCAATATTGCATGTTTCCGTGCTGAAATATTCTGATCAGGGCATATGCATTTTAGAAGGGAAAAGCGATGCCCACTCAAAGAATGTTGTTCATACTGAACCATTTGAAAGTCTGCATTTTTCAGTTTTTTTCAACGGATTTGTTTTTAAGATATAGGAACTTTTCTTTGAGTGTACATCGTCTTTTCCTTCTAGAATACATCTGTCATGTCCTAATCAGAATATTTCAGGACGAAAACATGGAATATTGTAGACAAAATTACTTTTTGGTGCACAGGCAAATTTCAAAAGATTGGTTATTTTCGACATTTGTTGTAAAAGTCTTGAGTAGGAGGGCATGTAGAATCGAAAGTATTGATCAAACATAACACACAGATAATCTCTATTCGACATTCTCAAAAGGTTACAGAGTGAGTCGGACAATTTCAGAAAAATCAAACCACCTCAATAATGAGTTAAAATTTTGTTTTGTTGGGTCATTTTTTTGAAAAATGTTCAGTCATTTTCGGACCTATTTTCAGGTAGAGGTAAGTCCGGGAGCTCTTTAATGGCCTTTGGCGCTCTATTTCACTTAATAAGCAGCGTTACGAACCAGAAAAAATGTTTTTAAAATATGTTGAACATTTTTGAAAAATTGAAATTTTTGGTCAAATTTCAAAAAATGGACCCCTGGAGGCGCTAGGTCTGTGACATCAATTATGTCAAAAAAACGTAATATTCGTAAATCTTACATATTTTTCCATAACTTATAACTATAGCCAGTATCCCTTCTGAATTTTCACAAAAATCGAACCACCCTAGTAAACATCAAATATTGACGTGGAAAGATGTATTGGTTTTTGCCACTAATGTTTCTAATGATTTACTCGAGAAAAAATCGTTTTGTTCCATCTCCGTTACTACAAATTTCGCTTGATTCATGACGTTCTTCCAATGTGATTGTGTAAAAATATTCTCTGTGATTTGTTTTTGTTTCTCGATGAGTCCGAATGAGCGATCACAGCTATTGTAGCTGTGACCTGGCACGAAGTATCTTTGTACAATTGTTTTTAGTTCAGGGCGATTCCATATGAAAAAAAAAACTTTTTTAACATTAATGATATTTTTATGTTTCGATTTTGACCAGAACAAAATAATTTTCGACGTGTCCCTATGTAGATAGTTCACAAAATGTTTAAGCAAACAGAGGCGACAGTTTCGTTCCACACGTACATATAACTCAACATTCCAAAATAAACTTAAATATTTTTTGTTTGAGTTAGAAATCTTGCTCAACAAATTCAATATCACTATCAGCTGTTTTTCTGGTTGGATAATTTCCTCGGAAATCTTTTGAGGTTTCATTCGATAACATGGATTTTACAGCATTAAACATTTTTTTCTGTGTGATGCATAAACAGTTCAAAAAAAAACCCAAACATACTTGTTGTTGGTGTCCAAATTTATCGATGAAGTAATATTTGTTTGTGAAATTTCTCTGTTTCAAATTAGCGATCGGATTAAGATTTTCTTTATTATGGCTTCTCTTGACAAGTATTCGTAAATACAACGTTTTTTGAGTCCAGTTGGGAATGTTATAAAAG
>NW_022203898.1:0-1751 GCF_009176525.2 Contarinia nasturtii | reverse complement strand
ACCATAATTAGACAATAAAAATATGACGGTAATCAAGTTGCTATAAACAGGGTTTTTCATAGATACGAAATTTGTATCTAGATAAGATAAAGATTTTCAGTATTTCAAAAAATTAAAAAGATAAGATAAAGATAAGATATCTTGAATATCTATCTTTTCTTAAATCTATCTTTTATTTTTACGTGTGGTAGGAGTATTGGAAAAAACTACAAAAAATCGTCGAGTCCTTGTAATGATTCTCCTGGCGATATATTTTCGACGATGGGTGTGCTAGACACTTTCAAACACTCCGACAAAACCATATGGTAATATGATTACTTTGATTTGCGAACGATGATTTGAAACGTGGATGACTCAATGTTGCGACGATGAGTTCTCGATTATTTTCATTTATATCGAAGTACTTTTGAAATCTTTAATTTAATAGCAGAAGTACTCGCAAAAGATAATTCACACTTTCATGATGAACCCATTTGTACGACATTTGAAAGTATTCTATTTTCTAACAAAACACTATAACAAATATGTCTGACGTTAATTTTGCCATAAACATTATTTTTGAAACACTTTTCATAACTAAAGCCACAAAAAATTTGGATTTTTCTATGGTAGCCATGTCTGTATGCTATCTCAATGGTTTGAAACTTTGCGGAGGGTTTAGAGAAATTTCAACCAAAATTAAGGGTATTTCTCATACAAAATATTCGTTTTTGGGCCAAAAATTGAAATATTTGTATATATGTATCTATCTTTTTTCTGATGATATTTTTCGGTAAAGATAGATAGATATGAGGCGTATCTAAATTATTAATATAGCAGTTAGATAGATATTAGATTTTATCTATCTACGATATCTTTTATAGATATAGATAGATACGTATCTATGAAAAACCCTGGTCACCACATCCCCACATAAGAATGAACGACAAAAAAAAAGAAATCCATACTATTTTGCATACATATTACCTTTAATTTTGTCGCATTCCACTCCGTCTGTTCCCGTTCAATGTATATGTGAATTTGTAGCGTTCGCCGTACCTAATTTCGATTTTGAAATCGACTTCACACACCTTAATGTATTTCAGTTCGGTGAAATGGGTTCGGGGTTTTTGTTTCATTGGCTGCCAGGGACATACAGACAATGTGGCAAATTGTAATACCGTTTTTGGCTCACATGCATTCTAAGAGATATAAATGAAGAATGCAAAAGAACAACAGACAATCGATTCATTCGAACAAGAAATCAATGGCTTTTACTGTCGCATTCCAAAACTATGCATGCTAAGTGGCTTCTTACACTTTTATTCTCTGCTCGATCTACGACACTCGCACACACCGCTTCGAAATCGCTCGACTAAATCTAGATGAGTTTTTGCTTTTTTTTCATCATACCAAGGGCGGGGGGAGGTTCGTTGCTTGCCTTTTTGCGGAATCTCGGTCGTGTCGTGGCTAAATGTTTGTGTTTACGTTCGAACACAAACATTCCCTCGACTCGCACCTCGAACACACACACACACATTCATTTGCATTCAACGTTGTAATTTACAAAGTGCGTTCATTTCACTGTAATAATACGAAATTAAATCGTTTTCATTGTTGTTAAAGCAAGGTGCAAATAGATCTTCTGATGGATAAACATCCGACAACAACGGCGATGAACAACACATGGAAATCAAGATGTGCGGTAAAAACAACAGCAATCAATTGATATTGAAAGTTTCAATTTGAAAGTTGACGATGAGCGAAACGGA
>NW_022203897.1:0-1436 GCF_009176525.2 Contarinia nasturtii | reverse complement strand
ACACAGCACACGAATTAAATAGCGCCTATGAATAGCACCTATAAAATAGCAGCCGCTATATGCATAGCTCGAGCCTAATGTCTGATTACACTCGGAGAAATTAAATGGTCGAATTCATGAATTTGCATGCGCACATATTATTTTCAAATTATAGTTTTACTGCAACCACAGTCTCTGTAAAGATGTGTCTTCAAAAAGATTTTGTTATTCCCGGTGAATTCGACCAGTTTTATCTTACACTGAAACTGATTTCGAAAGGGTAAAATGTCCTTTTACACTGTTTAAATTTCAGTTTGCTCTGTTCAATTTCTCGGAGCAATAATAATAAGAAGCGAAGCGATGCTTCAATATAACATTTGTGTAATGTAAAGCTAAAGTGCTCACAGAAAAATTTCCGGATATTTCGAACCCAGAAATCGGTTTAAATCACAGCGGAATGATTTCTGGGTTCAAAAGATCCGAAAATCCGAAAAACCGGATAACACTTAAATTTGAGACTTTCAATGAGACTTGAATCTGTATTTCAACGTTCAACTATCATCTTAAGAATTTCTCTCACAGTTTATTTATATAGAGAAAACTGGAAAAATCTTCAAATCGATTTTTCTCGCTTTTCCGATGGGAAATCGAGAAAAATAACGAAAATTTGGTACCTCCATTGGGGCCTTATAAAGGGAGTGGACCACGAGTGCTCAACTTCTAGAACATTTTGGGTCAGGTCGGATCCACCTATTCCACAAGATTCATGTCCAGATCATTTCTCCGCGCTCACTCTCATACGATATCATATGGGAATATTATGAGAAGAGAACGGGATGATATTATGAGTAGTGGATCTTGTGGAGTAGATGGATCCGACCTGACCCAAAATGGGTCAAGACCGACTTCCAGCTCATGTCATCCCGTTTACTTCTCATAATATCCCCATATGATATCGTAAGAGAGTGAACGAGGAGAAATGATCTGGACATGAATCTTGTGGAATAGGTGGATTCGACCTGACCCAAAATGTTCTAGAAGTTGAGCACTCGTGGTCCACTACCTTTATAGGGCCCCAATGGAGGTACCAAATTTTCGTTATTTTTTTCGATTTCCCATCGGAAAAGCGAGAAAAATCGATTTGAAGATTTTTCCAGTTTTCTTTATATAAATAAACTGTGAAAGAAATGCGTAAGATGATAGTTGAACGTTAAAATACAGATTCAAGTCTCATTGAAAGTCTCAAATTTAAGTGTTATCCGGTTTTTCGGATTTTCGGATCTTTTGAACCCAGAAATCATTCCGCTGTGATTTAAACCGATTTCTGGGTTCGAAATATCCGGAAATTTTTCTGTGAGTGTATTTTAGTGGTATGAGAAAATCTGTGTCTCCCTTTTCATTCATATCAACTTCTTAGGTTGATCAAAACTACCTACTATAATGTATCGATTAATATT
>NW_022203896.1:0-2375 GCF_009176525.2 Contarinia nasturtii | reverse complement strand
GATACGAGGGTTGCTCCATAATTTTTTTTAAAAACATATATAACACAGTTGTTTTTTGTCGAAAATGGTTTTATTGTTTTTCAAAATATTCCCCGAGATGATCGATACACTTTTGCATTCGATGAAACCATTTGTCATAGCATTCGTGCCACTCCGAAACTGATATCTCCAAAACGTGTGTTTTGAACGCTTCAACTGCTTCTTCTGGTGTCGAAAATCGTTGACCACGTAGTTTTTTCTTCACGCTTGGGAACAAAAAAAAGTCATTGGGTGCCAGGTCAGGACTGTACGGTGGATGACCCATTAGTTCGATGTTTTGACCGGTCAAAAATCGAGTAGTTTGAAAAGATGTGTGAGAGCTCGCATTATCGTGATGAAGAATTATTTTGCGACGGTGGTTGTTTTTTCTTATTTCACCAAACACTTCGGGCAAACAAATGGTGGTATACCAATCAGAATTGACGGTCTTACGATCCTCTAGTGGAACGGTTGCCACATGACCACTTCTCCCGAAAAAACAGGCGACCATTCGCTTCGAAGTGCTTCTTGCTCGAACAACTTTCGTTGGGTTATCTTCATTTTGGAAGACCCATACAGTCGACTGCTGTTTCGTTTCGGGCTCATAGGCATATATCCACGATTCGTCACCAGTGACGATTTTATTAACGTCTTTTGAAGCACCACGATTGAATTTCTTGAGCATTTCTTTACACCAACTCACACGAGCCATTTTTTGTTCATCGGTCAATTTATGTGGGATCCAACGAGAGCAAATCTTTTTTACGGCTAAATGTTCATGCAAAATTGTATGTATGCTGTGGGATGAAATGCCCAAAGATGCCTCAATCTCACGGTAGGTCACATGACGATCTTCCATAATCAGTTTTCTGACAGCATCGATGTTTTGTGGCACAACAGCCGATTTTGGACGACCTGTATGAAACTCGTCTTTGAGCGAACTACGACCGCAACGGAATTCTCGGTACCAGTTATAAATTGTCTGAAGGGTTGGTGCTTCATTGCCAAAGGCCAAATGAAGTCGATCGAAACACTGTTGTTGAGATAATTTACTTCGAAAATCGTAGTAAATCATTTTACGAAAATCTTCACGTGTAAAATTCATTTTTTTGTTGAGTCGCAGTTTACCAGTCACTGTAAACAATACAAATAGCGTTCGTACGACAAAAGGTTCAGGGCACGAATACATACCAAAACATCAAACTTTACGAATATGACAATGGTTTACATCGGGCAACACTATAAGTACCATTTTAAAAAAAATTATGGAGCAACCTACGTACCCGTGCAACGCCGCTTTTGATATACCGATTATACGAAGTATGATGTATATTCCTCATGAATTCAAAATGTTACTATAGTATAAACAGCCAATTTGAGTTTTTCGGGAAACTTCTGAGGAAAATTGTAGAAAATCCGCACGTGATGAGGGAAAACGAATGATGCCATTGAAATCAGCGCCCCAGAAATATGTAAAACCGACTGGTCTCATTTCTGTCAGAAATTTGAAGTTGAAAAATGACCGATTACAATACTTTTCACCCTATGTATGCGGAAAAGTAAAATTCTAGCAAAGTAAAAAATTGGTACCTTGGAAATTCATCGAATTCATTCGAAAAATCTCAAAAATTCCAATTTTTAAATGATTCATTTCTGAACGTAAATTGAAGGTTCCGTGATCCGGAATGATCTATAATTGTCTGAAAATGATGTGCGGAATATTTAAGCTTTCTAACACAGCGGTAATTCATATCAGAAATTTATTTTCGGTACCAAGTGTTGAACTCCGATAATTATACGTATATATACAAAAAAAGTATGTATTTACGAATTTTTAACGTCTATATTGCCATGAAAAATCCGATATGCCTGTATAACTCCAACAATTCGGTAGCACAATAATTTTGAAGACCTTTAGTGGAATTAAACATGTCTTTATAATGAATTTCCAAATTTTTTTGTGGAAAATTCAATGTTGTTCCATTTAAATCACAATTTTCAATTCTTTTCAATCAAATTTTCGTATACGTACTAATAAGGAATATAAACTTTCAGGATGATAATGGGATTTAAGTGACACAATCAGAACCTGTAAGGCGAATGCTGCAAAAGCTTTCAAGTTTTTGAGTTATAGGATCCCATTCTATTCATTGATATGACAATGTGATCCACTTGGATAGTACGAGGACTGCTCCATATATTTCTAGAATTGGCAATATTTAGTGTTGTCCGATACAATCCATTGTCATATTCGTTAAGTTTAACATATGGTAGCATAAACGATCTCAGAACGTTCTGTCATACGCGCGCTATTTGTATTGTTTACAGTGACATCTAAATTGCGTCTCAACAAAAAA
>NW_022203895.1:0-1385 GCF_009176525.2 Contarinia nasturtii | reverse complement strand
GGTTAAATAAAAATACTATAAAAAAATACTACAACGTTGAATTTGACAATCATTGCAAAATGAAATGGCGGAGTATCTATGAACATACGTAGGTTGCTCCATAATTTTTTTTAAAATGGTACTTATAGTGTTGCCCGATGTAAACCATTGTCATATTCGTAAAGTTTGATGTTTTGGTATGTATTCGTGCCCTGAACCTTTTGTCGTACGAACGCTATTTGTATTGTTTACAGTGACTGGTAAACTGCGACTCAACAAAAAAATGAATTTTACACGTGAAGATTTTCGTAAAATGATTTACTACGATTTTCGAAGTAAATTATCTCAACAACAGTGTTTCGATCGACTTCATTTGGCCTTTGGCAATGAAGCACCAACCCTTCAGACAATTTATAACTGGTACCGAGAATTCCGTTGCGGTCGTAGTTCGCTCAAAGACGAGTTTCATACAGGTCGTCCAAAATCGGCTGTTGTGCCACAAAACATCGATGCTGTCAGAAAACTGATTATGGAAGATCGTCATGTGACCTACCGTGAGATTGAGGCATCTTTGGGCATTTCATCCCACAGCATACATACAATTTTGCATGAACATTTAGCCGTAAAAAAGATTTGCTCTCGTTGGATCCCACATAAATTGACCGATGAACAAAAAATGGCTCGTGTGAGTTGGTGTAAAGAAATGCTCAAGAAATTCAATCGTGGTGCTTCAAAAGACGTTAATAAAATCGTCACTGGTGACGAATCGTGGATATATGCCTATGAGCCCGAAACGAAACAGCAGTCGACTGTATGGGTCTTCCAAAATGAAGATAACCCAACGAAAGTTGTTCGAGCAAGAAGCACTTCGAAGCGAATGGTCGCCTGTTTTTTCGGGAGAAGTGGTCATGTGGCAACCGTTCCACTAGAGGATCGTAAGACCGTCAATTCTGATTGGTATACCACCATTTGTTTGCCCGAAGTGTTTGGTGAAATAAGAAAAAACAACCACCGTCGCAAAATAATTCTTCATCACGATAATGCGAGCTCTCACACATCTTTTCAAACTACTCGATTTTTGACCGGTCAAAACATCGAACTGATGGGTCATCCACCGTACAGTCCTGACCTGGCACCCAATGACTTTTTTTTGTTCCCAAGCGTGAAGAAAAAACTACGTGGTCAACGATTTTCGACACCAGAAGAAGCAGTTGAAGCGTTCAAAACACACGTTTTGGAGATATCAGTTTCGGAGTGGCACGAATGCTATGACAAATGGTTTCATCGAATGCAAAAGTGTATCGATCATCTCGGGGAATATTTTGAAAAACAATAAAACCATTTTCGACAAAAAACAACTGTGTTATATATGTTTTTAAAAAAAATTATGGAGCAACCCTCGTATT
>NW_022203894.1:0-1153 GCF_009176525.2 Contarinia nasturtii | reverse complement strand
TAAGCGCCGAAATAATTCCTCTTTCTCGAAACCTCTTTCTGCTGCCACAAGAGCCAGCAAAAGTATTGTTTGTTTTCTACGTTTTCAGATTTTTCGTATTTAATCACATGCATTCAATTTACTATATAAGAATCTAATTTTTAAGATAACAATGTCAGTTAAATTTCAAAGTTCAATAAAGTAACATTTAAAGAGGCAAATTAAGTTGTTTTCCTTCCGCTCGGAATCATCACATCAAACATCGTAGCTGTAATATTTGACTATTTAAAGAGTCCAATATTACAGTTGTACCGGCAATAGCGTCAACGGCAGCACATACGAAGCGAAAGGGGAATATGTATCGTGCATCCGTTTCGTATGCGTTAGCCGCACGAGTTCAGCATTTCTCAGCTCTCAGCTATATGCTGAGCAGCAAATCATGATACTCTGATTTTCGTGCATGTTTGACGGAGTGAGAGTAAATCGTCGATTCACAGATAGTCGAACAATTCTTTAAATCGATTCTGAACTTGAAAATTCGTGCCGTTAATAAGACGTCCGCTTGCGGACCTACAACCTCCATAACAACAATATCTTCTTCTTGAATTCGTTCTTTCTTTTCGCTTAATTTTACCCTCTGCGCATTAAACTGATTCTGATCATTATTGCTTTCTTCGCTCATTCGTAACATCCTATCGACAATCGCTTAACATGAATTTAGTGTATTTTTGACACGATTTGAATCTCAAATTGAATTGAAAAGAGATATATGAATAAATGACCAAGTAAATTGACTTTTTCAATGATATCTTTTATATTGTCACTTTTGAACCATCAAAATAACACCTTACCTTTATCGTCAAATGCGGTTTCTGGAACGATGGAATATAACATGAACATGTGACCTGACTTTTAAGTGATTTAAATGAAGAAAAAAAAACGAGAGGTAATACATAAATGACACATTTACTTTATTCATTATTATTATAATTTACTATCGACGATAGTCTATCGTTTCAATAGTTTCAACATTTTAAGAAAAAAAGAAGAATGGATTTTTTTTTTTACTTTTTCATAGTGCGAAATGCATGCCGAACTGTGCAAAAGTCTCGAATATTCATGGATGCAAATCATTTAGTGATTTCCGTTCGACCAAATCATTGCGCTTCATGAC
>NW_022203893.1:0-1047 GCF_009176525.2 Contarinia nasturtii | reverse complement strand
AAAGGACGGTGAATTACATCAAATTACCAGTCAAAAGGTATCAAAAAAACGACAGCCAGTTCAATCAACCGTCACTGTACATGACGGTAACTTTGAGGTCTTCGTGGTGGGCGATATCGTTTGGACAAAATTAAAAGGCCACCCAGTGTGGCCAGCTAAGGTAGTTTTAATTGAAAGAGTCATCAAAAATATGAAAAAATCCGACTGAATTTTTCGACTATTAATCGATTTGCGATTTTTTTTCCACAACTAGTTAATTCGGATCATCTCTTTCACACCGTTCAAAGTTGAGGTTCGTTTTCATGAAGATGGACGGACCGCTATCGTATTCGAATCACAAATTACACATTTGTTGCCTGGATTTGCGTCAGTGGACATCGCTAAAAAAGTTCGTGAGAACAAAAAAGTCAATATTGCGGCAAAATCTGCTATGATCGATTATTTTTTTTCGAAAGATTTGCATCTCAATGTTTGACCGACTTTCTTACTTAAAATTCAATAATAAATTGAACATTTTCACTAAAACAGTATTTGATTACCTGAGTTCGTAAACTACCTTCCAAATAAAAATAAATATTCTATTTTTCCATAAATCACAGGCGTTGTTTTTTTTCACAATCTTCCAACACATTTCAATTTCAAATGAGTGCGTTTGCCGAAAAAAACGAAATCGGACAGAGGTATTTTTCCATTGCTCTGCACCGTGCACTGCACACCAAAAAATACCGTTCGAAATTTGTTTGTAGCCAACATCTTTCATTGTGATTTCGTTTTGGCGGCAATTTTGCACGGTATTGTCTACATGTTGACAACTGAATATACGACGACTATCTTTTTTAATGAAAATTTATTGTTTTCAGTGGTCGGTGAACAAATATTTCAAATTAATTTTTCACAATGTATATTCAATGTATGTAGCCGCAGCTGTGATTGTTGATCATTGTACATCGATCTGTCTCTTCCAGACGAGATGTATGAACCTTTGCATGGCATTTCTCTCGACTCTTTGAACAATACCAAATCAGCTTTTTTCCTTGTGCCATTGCC
>NW_022203892.1:0-1278 GCF_009176525.2 Contarinia nasturtii | reverse complement strand
AAAATGTATTTAAACTCATGCTATTGATAAATGATTTCAAATTATAACATAAAAAAATTAGTTGTAATAATTAAAATAAATGTAATAAATTAAATTTTATTTGGCTCCTCACTGATGAGGAGCACTGCTCCTCAGCCTGCTCTTGCTCCTCAGAGCTGCTCCTCCTCAGAACTCTGCTCTAAGCAACAGTCTCTGGATGTTACATAATATTTGTTTCGAATCTGTCAACTAAATGCCTTGCAAACTCCATTTTGTCTGCGGAAAGAACATTTTATCGATGTGTACGTGTTCTTATATAGAGCAGTGCACACAGACACCAATCGTTTGAGTTGTGCACACTGATCAGTGATCACACCACATAGCGGTACTTTTTATTCAAATAAGCTTGAGAAAGAAACTGAGAAATAGAGAGCACTGTGGAGAAAACTACAGTGTCTAGCAACGCGTTCATTGTGTGAGCACAGTGTTCTGAAACGTTTCAGCGACTAGAACGGTTGTCTTTTTGTTGATTAGTGCCAATTTTTCTGTGTGAGTATATCGTTCAAATGTGTAAATTATTTTATTCAACATTAATTAATTATGTTATATTTTTTGTGTGGCTCACTCAGTTAAACATTTTCATAAATGAACCAAACAAAAAATATGCGTTCTTCGTAAACATTTTAGCGAGTGAGAGAAGACAAAAATTGTCGATTCGTTCGCATGTTTCACTTGATCGTGAAATATTTAAAAATTTTGCAAATGAATTGAATTTTTAACTCGGTGCAAAAATTAAGAGTGGATTTTTGTCTATTCTCGTGTGCAATATAAAAGTGATAAAATAATGGATGTTATTGATTGTAAAAAAATTATAGAAATATCGCGGCGTTATGACCAGAGTATGAAAATGCACTTGTGAAGAACGGGCCTGCTTAGCGAGCGCAACGCCTCAGAGAAGCGAGGTATACTTCTCAGAAGACGCTCCTGAGTTCGTATTGATACAAATCCAAATGATACATAGACCATCTACATCAAAGTGTACGATGCCGAAAGCTGTGGACAATAAGCCAAAACCGCTCAAAAGACCCTATCAAACCCTACCGGTTAGGAAGACACCTGGCAGAGGAGCAAAAGATTTGAAAATGACATATCGAGAATCAGATTCCGATACAGATACCACAGGACCAAATACATCATCATTTGCATCATCAATTGATACACTAAAGTTTATTGATGCTACAAAAGATGACTATGCAGCACTCTCGCTATCCGACGATCCAGAATCCGCCAACTCCACCG
>NW_022203891.1:0-2223 GCF_009176525.2 Contarinia nasturtii | reverse complement strand
GTGAAGAGGCACTTATGAGAAAAATGCCTTAAAATGATATTCTTTCACTTTGAACGCTGAAAGACTGTGTAGTGGGGGTTTTTTGGCACGAGAAACCCGAATCTGATGTTAGTTTTAAGATGCAATCAATTTTTCACAGACTTTTCATACAAAAATCGAAAAAAAAATTCATTTTTGTATGGAAGACTTGCCTTTGTGGTACTGTAATGATGTGAAACTTTGAACAGGCTATTTTTTGGATTGAAATTTCTTTAGACTTAATATGATTATTTATTTTGATAAGAAAATAATATTCACAAGTTTTCACGGTAATTTAAGTTACTGCAACCATACATAGACCATCATTTCTGGTTATTCCCAAAATTTCGGTTCCATGCGGAAAAGTCAGCTTGCGTAGGTAAGCCTCTTTATTTGTTTACGTTTTCTTATCTCATATGAATTTCACTTAATTCAGCTTCAGCCTCTCGTACAATAAACGTACACGATGACTGTACATCATCGCTTGGGCAAATATCAGCGGACGTATTGGAATATTCCGAAAATATAAAATACAAAAATATATTTGCTATAATTGCTACTAGGGTGGTTCGATTTTGGGCAAATACAGAATGGGATATGTAAGATATACGAATATGACGTTTTTTTTACATAATTGAATTGTCTAGCGCCTCGAGGGGTCTACTTTTTGAAATTTGACCAAAAATTTCGATTTTCTCAATATTTTACTTTTCCGCACACCAAGTGTAGGCCAAAAATTTAAAGTCATCCCAAAACATGTTTTCTATGCATATTTTAATGTAGAAAACACGATTGGAGATGATTTTGGGGCATATTAATGTGCGTCGCTATGTGTGATGTGTCCTGTGTCCTGTGTCCTGTGGCGTGTTGCCAAAATTTGTTAACTCGATAAATCTTTTTCCAAAAACTCAATTCAAATTCTGACTTTGCAGGATGATTTGGGACTACTAGGAGACGTGCTGATTAGTTTTTGAGCAATATCTGTTGTCCGGTGTAATTTTTTTTGGTCCGAATGGAGTACCCATATCCATACATTTTTTGATCATTTTTCAACCATTTTGGTGACACGATAGTTTCGTGCTCAGACATGAAATTCAAAATCTGACTTTACGGGATGATTGGGCATAACAAGGAATAGATCTGGTCAAATTTTCAACGACATTGATTGATCGGTGTAAAACTTGGACTCTGAAGAGGCACTTATGAGAAAAATGCCTTAAAATGATATTCTTTCAATTTGAGCGCTGAAAGAATGTGAAGTGGGGGGTTTTTTGGCACGAGAAACCCGAATCTTATGTTAGTTTTAAGATGCAATCAATTTTTCACAGACTTTTCATACAAAAATCCACAAAAAATATCATTTTTGTATGAAAGACATGCCTTTGTGGTACCGTAATGATGTGAAACTTTAAACAGGCTATTTTTTTTGATTGAAATTTCTTTAAACTTGCTGTGATTATTTATTTTGATAAGAAAATAATATTCCCAAAATTTCGGTTCCATGCGGAAAAGTCAGCTTGCGTACGTAAGCCTCTTTATTTAACACACATTAAAAACATTTTTTCTGGTTCGTAACGCTGCCAAATAAATGAGTCAAAAGCGAGCAAAGAGCCCATGGACTTACCTTTATCTGAAAATAGGGTCCGAACATGGCTGAACATTTTTCAAAAAAATACCCAACAAAACCAAATTTTAATCTGACTTTACTGAAATTATCTGATTCACCCTGTTGAGGATGTCAGGTGGAGATTATCTGTGTATTATGTTTAATAATTGCTTTCGATTTTACATGATTTTTTCAAGACTGACTTTTACAACAAATGTCGAAAATAACCAATTTTTTTTACATTTGTCTGTGTACTAAAAAGTCTACAATATTGCATGTTTTGGTGCTGAAATATTCTGGGAAAAGCGATGCCTACTTTGGTGCATACAGTAGTCGTTGCGTATTAGGCCCAGTGTTAATGAAAGAAAATGAAATTGGAAACTTAAGCTATTTTATTACAAAGAAAATTATTAGTCACCCAAACCTAGATTTAAATTTAAATAAGATAATAATATATATATAAATAAAAATAATTGGTGGGATTGTTTCCGCTCATTGAACTTATAACTTAGAAAGAATAAAGCATCGGTTGGCCTCAATAATGGGTGGTAAAAGTTTTTGATCAGACTATGCCATGAGTGAAGATTAAAAAATGGTCT
>NW_022203890.1:0-1644 GCF_009176525.2 Contarinia nasturtii | reverse complement strand
AATAATATTTTCGACGTCTACACAAGTTTGCATTCTTTAGATATGTCACACCTTGGATTAAAATCATTTGAAGTGAACTTTTTCGCAGATGGCAAGAAACTAACCAATTTAATTGCATCAAATAACGAAATCACCGAAATTCCATCATTCTTATTTCTCAAAACGGAGAAGCTGGTCGACATTGATTTTTCATTCAATAAAATTCGTGTAATTGATGATTTTGCTTTTGCTGGTGATTTCAATTTGGAAAAATTGAACCTATCACACAATCAACTCACAACGTTTTCCAAGAAAATTTTCGACAATCATTCAAATTTGAAGAATTTGGACATTTCGAATAATAAAATCATAGTTTTAACTGCAGATATATTTGAAAATGTACGGAAATTGACTTTACTTGATTTGTCTAAAAATTTGATTGAAAAATTATACAATGAAACATTTAAAAATCAGGTGAAACTTCAGCATCTGAATTTATCACAAAATAATCTAACAGAAATTCAAACAGGAACATTTTCACGTTTGTTGAATTTGCAAAAACTGGATTTGTCACAGAATGCGCGTTGGCAATATTGAATGCTGATATTCTACCAACGCAAACAAGTCAATTGGATTCAATTTCAATCGCTAGCAATCAATTACATGCGCTAAACGGATTCAACAGTTCTCGCCTTCCAAAAACGAAAATTGTCGGAATTGACAGAAATAATTTTAGATGCAAATATCTCAATTCTTTGTTCAAATTGATTAGCTGGAAGCAGTTGGACATGATTTCAAAACGAATCGAATGTAATGACGTTACATCATCTATAGCACCTACTGTTGTAAGCTCTGATTTTATTATGACCACACCATCTGTAAAAACATCTTCAACTACAACACATAATCCACCAAAATCAAACCAAATATATAACGTAACAACGCCAATGACTCAACGAGCAAAGACAACAGAAGAAAGTGATCAATGGACTGAAGAAGCTCCAAAAATAAATGCGACACAAAACAAGACGGATATACACGACCTATTACACGACGGTCTAACTAGTAATTTTGTTATTATTTTGCTATTTATCAATACGGCGGTACTGATACTGGTTGTAATCATACTTATTTGCTCTTTCCTCCGAAAGAGAATGCTTCGAAAAAGAGAATGGCCACAAGTTTTATAATTTATACCGTGTTTGTCTAAAGTGAGCTATTTTCTACAGCAACTGCAAGAGATTGGTTCCAAATAGTTCTTACTCAAAAACACTAATAATGTAATTCTATAAATACTCCCTTACATTTTCGGTTTATTTTTGATTCATTGATTAAAAGATTATATTTTAATTATATTAAAACTGATTTGAAATATAAAAATATGCATTTTAATTTCTTTGGTTCTTAAACTACTGCCGAATCTCTGATAAATCGATTTTCTTTCAAAGATATCGGAATCAATTTGAGCATATCATGGATAAACAACGGTTGATCAAGGTTCAAGGTTCTTTTTGGTCTACTATTTACAAAAATCACCGAAAGCTTACTAATAGAAAAAACTTTTGAAAATCTATGATCTTTTGTTTGGTTTGAACAGGTTCTTTTTTATACGTAAGTAAAAAAAAATTATGAATTTGCTTCCATTATCAATTGCTTTCACTTGAA
>NW_022203889.1:0-3203 GCF_009176525.2 Contarinia nasturtii | reverse complement strand
CCAAAAAACCCCCCACTACACATTCATTCAGCGTTCAAATTGAAAGAATATCATTTTAAGGCATTTTTCTCATAAGTGCCTCTTCAGAGTCTAAGTTTTACACCGATCAATCAATGTCGTTGAAAATTTGACCAGATTTATTCCTCGTAGTGCCCAATCACTTCGTGAAGTCACATTTTGAACTTCATGTCTGAGCACGAAACCATCGTGTCACCAAAATGGTTGAGAAATGATCAAAAATGTATGGATGTGGGATTGTGGGTACTCCATTCGGACCAAAAAAAATTACACCGGTCAACAGATATTGCTCAAAAACTAATCAGCACGTCTCCTAGTAGTCCCAAATCATCCTGCAAAGTCAGAATTTGAATTGAGTTTTTGGAAAAAGATTTATCGAGTTAACAAATTTTGGCAACACGCCACAGGACACAGGACACAGGACACATCACACACAGCGACGCACATTAATATGCCCCAAAATCATCTCCAATCGTGTTTTCTACATTAAATATGCATAGAAAACATGTTTTGGGATGACTTTAATTTTTTGGCCTAATACAATACCTTCCCTACACTAGGTGTGCGGAAAAGTAAAAAGATAAGTTATAAATGAATTTTGTGGATCACAGTGCGGAAAAGTTCATCTTACGTATGTAAGACATTTTATTTTTCGGTATTTTTATTGTACTAGATCGTATTACTGGTATTAGATGTATTTAGTACTTTTCCCCTTGGCTAAAGATTAATATTTACCTTGCTTGCTTTCTTCTTTGAATTTTCTAGGAAATAAAAGGTCTTACATCCGTAAGATGAACATTTCCGCACTGTGATCCAAAACATTCATTTATTACATATCTTTTACCGTAAATATGAATTCATGAGAAATCTGCATCTAACATTAGTTTTGCGATACAAATAATTTCTGATACATTTTTCAATGCCTGTATGATATCGTAATGACGTGAAACTTTGCACAGGGTATTTTTTTAACACAAAATTTCGTATGGGAGATACCCCTAAATTGTAATGAAATTTCTTTAACCCTAAAACCGTCCATCGGGCACTCAGTGCCCGAGCAAAATTTCAAACTAAAATTAAACCATTTCCATTTTTTCATACAAAATACACTAACGGGCACTGAATGCCCCAAGACGAAGTGATACAATTTAGAAAAATTTTGTTCAACCAATATTAATTTATTTTGTCAGCACAGTAGCCGCCGACCCGATGCGCACATTCATGTCTTTAGTTCACGATTAGACACAAGATTTCTCGAAATATCGATTTTTCAATTTTTTCATACAAAATACACTACGGGCACTGAGTGCCCTCAAAGACGGGATTAAGGTGGATTGCAGAAGGACGGTTTTAGGGTTAAATTTGCTGAGATTCTAAATTTTGTCAAGAAAATAAGATTCACAAGTTTTTATGGTGAAAAAATTACTTCAAACAAACATTTATTGCGTTTTGTTGATTCAAAATTGATCGGATTTTTCCCAAAATGTGTAGTTACAGTGAGAACTTGTAAATCTCATTTTCTTGCCAAACTACATAATGTCAGCAAATTTGAAGAAATGTCAATGCATATTAAGGGTACTTCCCATACAAAATTTCATTTTTGAGCGAAAAATCGGGAGGTACCCCTAATATGCTTTGAAATTTCTTCAAACTCTCGGAATGTTATTTTTGTGTGATAAAAATATCCTCACACCAGACATGACACTTTACTCTATCAACCAAAGTCGCTCAAAATCTAATGGTTTCTATTCCTCGGCGCCCCCAATCATCCTGTGAAGTCAGATTTTGAATTACTTTTCAAAACTTTTGAAAGTTATCGTGTTAACAAATTTTTGCGTACAGCGTACAGGGTACCACGCACATACATTGACATGGCCAAAAAACCGTTGCTCTGTGCTTCTCTATACCCAAAATGCATAGAAAAACGATTTTTAGCGATTTCAAAATTTTGGGGTGATTGCAATACTTTACTGCACACAGTGGGTGTGCGGAAAAGTAACATATCATTTGATTGAAATAATATTTTATGTGATTTTATGTATCTTTTTTTTAAAATGCGCTACCGGGCCTCAGAGACCCGACCTGCCCGGGTAAGGGTTAAATAAAAGTTTTTTGTACGCAAACAATCCCAAATATATCAATAAAGATATTGCTTTCAGTTCAAACCAAAACAAAACGCAAAGTTGTGAATAATTTTTGTCTAAAATTTGCGTGGCCAACTTAGCCCCACCATTTTTGTGATTTTCGATTTCGAGGTAGTCACCTTCCGAGCGATGTAGCGTTAATACTAGTGTATATTTTCAAAAGCATATGGGTTCATTTTATAGCCAAAGGAACAGGCTTTAAGTAGGTATATAGCATTTATGGCTTGAATATATTTTAGAATGACTTTTTGGCCAAAAGCCCAAAAAGGCCAACTTAGCCCCCACTCTAAAAAAATCACAAGTATATCAAAAGTACACTGCTTAGACGAAAATGAATTTCACACGGACCGGGTGAAATTCTGTTCAATTACGTTTTTCAAACGGATGAAATTCAGTCTGAAAATGAATTTCAAACGGACCGGATGAAATTCAGTTCAGAAATGTTTTCCATACGGACCGGGTGGAATTCAGTTCAGAAATGAATTTCACACGGACCGGGTGGAATTCAGTTAAGAAGCGGATGAAATTCATTTATATCAATGAAATATATCCGCCACCTGATGAAATTCAATTTATCGCCGGATGAAATTCAAACGAATGAATTGGAGTGAGCCATAAATTCATGTTGTGGATCACATTGCGGAAAAATTCATCTTACGGATGTAAGACATTTTATTTTTTCATCATTTTAGGCAGTAATCTTATCGCTTCTTTCATTATTACTTTTCCGCACACACCTAGTGTGTAAGGTAAAGTATTGGAATCGGTCGAAAAATTAACACCCATAAAAAATGTGTTTTCTGGGTGTTTTTGGGGCCAGGGAACACGAATCTAGCGTTTTTTCGATGTCCGAATGTATGTGCGTACCCTGTACCCTGTACCCTGTACCCTGTACCCTGTACCCTGTACGCTGTACCCTGTACGCAAAAATTTGTTAACACGATAACTTTCAAACAAGAAAAGTAATTCAAAATCTGACTTCACAGGATGATTAGGGGTGCCGAGGAATAGAAACCATTAGATTTTGAGCGACTTTGGTTG
>NW_022203888.1:0-2501 GCF_009176525.2 Contarinia nasturtii | reverse complement strand
TTTTTTTTTGAAGAAAACAAATATGTACAAACAAAAAATTACCACGTCATTTATGGTGAGCGAAGTCTCCGCAATATTGGTCGAAAGTATAATTTTTCGGATACCATATGGCATTTTATCGAATATGCGCATTTGTTCATCGCTATTAATATCAATTACACCACTGTGTAAGACAAAAAGTTTAAAATTGTTTAATTTCAAGCAAGATTCAATTTTTTCCTTTTGTACAATGATGTCGTCATATCCAGGTAAAAATACCAATATACTACCATCAAGTGGTTGGTCCATGTGAATATGATGAATGACATGGTATAACAACTCATGATCAATTTGATTACGTCGGCCAAACGTCATATAATATGCGTGCTGAAGTAATTGTGGCGTTTGTGGCCATTCTCCAGCTGGTGTGGCTGGTGTACTCTGCACAATTTCTAAAAAATACATAAATCAATTCGCTATTATAGCGCTAATTATAAGGTTTGTTGTCGTTGTTACACTTACCATCATCAATAACATTTGGTACGGGAACATTGATCATGTAGGAAGCCATTTCTTTGGTTTTGTATCCGGTCTTGATGAGAACTTCACCGAGGTGCATGGTTTCAATTTGACGTTGCCAGGAACATTAATCACTGGACAATTGCCAAAGTATTGACAAAATATGTCCGAGTCAAGAGTGGCAGACATTAAGATGACTTTCATGTGTGGATTTGATTTGAGAACATCACGAATAAAAATCATCAAGAAATCGGTTACTTTTTCCCTTTCATGAACCTCGTCCAATATCAAGTGTGTGATACTTTTGAACACAAGTTTCTTCGATCCGATTAAATATCGCAATAAATATCCACTGAAAAAAGTTAAATTGTTAGAATTTCTATCAAATTTGCTACTAGTTTAACTATACAACTTGAATTCAATCACCTTGTCGTATAGATCAAATTGGTAATCGGAGAAATACAACTTTCCATACGAATTTGGTATCCGATTGAGTGTCCAATATCTTCTCCTCGTTCTAGCGCAACTCTTTTTGCGATTGAAGTAGCGGCTAATCGACGAGGTTGTGTACAATATATTCGACAATTTTGTTGGCGCAATAAAGAATCCTCCATGATATACTGAGGTATTTGAGTGGTTTTGCCCGAACCTATTGAGATCCATACGAAAATCAAAAAAAAAATCTCAATAAAAAAATGAAAATGGCAGACATTCTAACCTGTTTGACTTGATATAACGACCACTTGATTTCGATTGATAGTGTCGATAATTTGATGACGGGATTTGAAAATCGGTAAATTCTCTCTTGTCTGTTGATGCCTTTCGTCATTATTTTTAGGTGGGATCGGTGGAATGGCGCTTAATATGTTCTTTTGGAAATTGAAATCAACTTTGATTTTCGCATTAACTGCGGTTTGATCGGTTTGATTCAAAACATTTTCAAACGCAATAGACTGATTAGACGTCAACATTTCGACTAAATCCAATAAATCTCGACCAGGATTTAAGGCTTCGGCGTCTTCGGTGTTTTCAGCAAATTGTAACGCTTCATTAGCGAGGGATATTATGAGTGTAGATGCGCCCGTGTCTTTTCCGATCATTCTTGCACATCGATTCAATTTTGTTGCATATTTGAACGATATCGTTGCAATCTTTGCAAAAGTAAGGCTGATTTAGTCGGTTTAATACACAAAAAAAAAACATGAACGATTAAAACCAATAAAATTCAATAAAATGCTTTGTAACAATCACACATAATAATAATACTTACCATTATTTTTTTCCGTCGCAACATTAAACTACAAACAGTAAAACAATTTTGACATTTCGCTCTATTCACTTGTACGCTATATATGTTGGAGATTTTCCAATACGTAATACGTACATTGTAGAGATATCAATGTAATCACACTATTCTATACACAATTCATATGATATATTATGTTTTAATTCTAAATTAAATTTTATTTATCTATATAAAAAAATTCTATATTTTTATTATATTATTTAGGTTTTTTTAAATTATGAAAAATCAAGTAAAGTGTTTACAAACAATTTTTTAAGAAACGCAATTCGATGTGCGATTATTTCGTAACTTGAAAAGTTCTATTACTTGGATTTCGTGTATAGAGATGGCGAAAGTGGTAGAGCTTTTGTCAAAAAGTCAAATGTAAGTAGGAGTTGCTGAGAAGCCAGTAAGAGTGCTCTCTAAGAACTCAAAACATTCGAGAGATTGAAAAAATATTGAAAATTGTCGATTTGGCAGAGGGGCATTTGATTTGAAATCATAGTTCGAAAGGAGGTATTTATATGACGGCTCAGCCAATTCTACGTACTAGAAGTCAAGATTGAAAGTTATGCAAATGAGTGGAGACACTGAGAAGCCAGTAAGAGTGCTCTCTAAGAACTCAAAACATTCGAGAGATTGAAAAAATATTGAAAATTGTCGATTTGGCAGAGGGGCATGTGATTTGAAATCATAGTTCGAAAGGAGGTATTTATAT
>NW_022203887.1:0-4712 GCF_009176525.2 Contarinia nasturtii | reverse complement strand
ATTGGAAGATAATCTTTCACAACTCAAACATGTTTGAACCAAATCGCGAAATGAGTCGTGTTACGCGGCGTTTTCGAGTGCAGAGAGTAAAGACCGCCCTTTTTGAGATTTATTTATTTTGAGAGACCAAATTGCTCCTTTTTATTTAAACACTTCTTTGGAAGTTCCCATTGTGACGCAATATCAGACCAAATAGAGGAGGACGGGACGAACCACCGCAGTCGAATTATCTCGAGTACGTGATCCAAAATATCCATATATCATTAGAAGCGTCTTTATATAAGAGGTAATGATATATTTTGGATTTTTATTATGACAATAACTTTTTAGTAGCATTAACACCCAGTACAAATCCGTCGAACAAGTCGACGACAGCGATTTGACAGGTGGACCACGCGAGAAACTTATCAATCCATATCAATCCCTATTGACAAAACTACACTTGACACTTGACGACTACCGACTGATCAAACTAATTGAAATTGTTTTCTACTGGACCTTTCAGTCTAAATAAATACGCAAAACTATTTAGTGCTTCATGTATAACGTACACTTGACAGTTATTGTATTGAATTTTGTACGGGATTTATTTATTATATAAATATAAAAAAAAACAATGTGAAATGTGAATAAAAAAGATAAAAAATTAATGTCGTGACGAATTATGTGAAAAAATAAATATTATATTTCAATTACTCAGCGGAAAGTATGCTTGAATACGCGTATACCGCTGCACAGCGGTACCAATAATATATACAAACACATAAAGGTCGACCCGCTTTAAAAAACATTTCTATTTTTTACACCTAACGATGGCTGATTATTTTTGTTTTTATTTTATTAATAAAACTAAATTAAAATTAAAAAATGTAAGTTTTTCTACGAATGCGATTGCGTGGTTTTATTGCTCTGCTGTGCAGCAGCAGCAGAAACATATGGAGGTTAGATGTCCTCCTGAGTCAATTTTATTGTATTATTTTTTTGTAGTTCGTTTATTTAATGCACGTTTGAAAAATTATTAAATAATTATAATAATTGCATTAAATAAAAGAACTACAAAAAATAATACAATAAAATTGACTCAGGAGGACACCTAACCTCAATATATTCCTGCTGCTGCTGCACAGCAGAACAATAAAACCACGCAATCGCATTCGTAAAAAACTTACATTTTTTAATTTAATTTCAATTTTAATTTAGTTTTATTGATGAAATAAAAACAAAAATGATGAGCCGTCATTATTAGGTGTAAAAATAGAAAATTGGTTACCCGAAGCGAGTCGACCTTTGTGTGTCTGTATATATTGGTACCGCGTTGCAGCGGTGTAGACGTATGAAATCACACTAGCCGCTGAGTAATTGAATTATAATGTTTATTTTATTACATAATTCGTCACGATATTAATTTTTTTTTATCTTTTTTGTTCACAATCACATTCTTTTTTTATATTTCTAAATAAATAAGTCTCGTACAAAATGTAATACAATAATTAATATACAACTTGCTTGACAGCAGATTTCGATAGGGAAAACTAATGACATTTGTGATTTGACATCTCGGCCACGATTTGGCCTGTCTGAGCATTAACGTGTATTTCGTTTATTCAATTTTTTGCCTTACTAGAATTTTAACTTTTGTGCATTAATTTCTATTTTTCTGAAAAAATAGTAAGTGTTATTTGTAGCTTTAGTCAAGTGCTTTCTAGTGGATATAAACATTTCGGATTGTTTTAGGGTTTTGTGTGATATCGGCTTTGGCATGAAAATTTGCCTTCGGGGCAAATCGCTGCACTCACGTTGCGTTTTTACGTAGGTTGCTCCATAATTTTTTTTAAAATGGTACTTATAGTGTTGCCCGATGTAAACCATTGTCATATTCGTAAAGTTTGATGTTTTGGTATGTATTCGTGCCCTGAACCTTTTGTCGTACGAACGCTATTTGTATTGTTTACAGTGACTGGTAAACTGCGACTCAACAAAAAAATGAATTTTACACGTGAAGATTTTCGTAAAATGATTTACTACGATTTTCGAAGTAAATTATCTCAACAACAGTGTTTCGATCGACTTCATTTGGCCTTTGGCAATGAAGCACCAACCCTTCAGACAATTTATAACTGGTACCGAGAATTCCGTTGCGGTCGTAGTTCGCTCAAAGACGAGTTTCATACAGGTCGTCCAAAATCGGCTGTTGTGCCACAAAACATCGATGCTGTCAGAAAACTGATTATGGAAGATCGTCATGTGACCTACCGTGAGATTGAGGCATCTTTGGGCATTTCATCCCACAGCATACATACAATTTTGCATGAACATTTAGCCGTAAAAAAGATTTGCTCTCGTTGGATCCCACATAAATTGACCGACGAACAAAAAATGGCTCGTGTGAGTTGGTGTAAAGAAATGCTCAAGAAATTCAATCGTGGTGCTTCAAAAGACGTTAATAAAATCGTCACTGGTGACGAATCGTGGATATATGCCTATGACCCCGAAACGAAACAGCAGTCGACTGTATGGGTCTTCCAAAATGAAGATAACCCAACGAAAGTTGTTCGAGCAAGAAGCACTTCGAAGCGAATGGTCGCCTGTTTTTTCGGGAGAAGTGGTCATGTGGCAACCGTTCCACTAGAGGATCGTAAGACCGTCAATTCTGATTGGTATACCACCATTTGTTTGCCCGAAGTGTTTGGTGAAATAAGAAAAAACAACCACCGTCGCAAAATAATTCTTCATCACGATAATGCGAGCTCTCACACATCTTTTCAAACTACTCGATTTTTGACCGGTCAAAACATCGAACTGATGGGTCATCCACCGTACAGTCCTGACCTGGCACCCAATGACTTTTTTTTGTTCCCAAGCGTGAAGAAAAAACTACGTGGTCGACGATTTTCGACACCAGAAGAAGCAGTTGAAGCGTTCAAAACACACGTTTTGGAGATATCAGTTTCGGAGTGGCACGAATGCTATGACAAATGGTTTCATCGAATGCAAAAGTGTATCGATCATCTCGGGGAATATTTTGAAAAACAATAAAACCATTTTCGACAAAAAACAACTGTGTTATATATGTTTTTAAAAAAAATTATGGAGCAACCCTCGTACCAGTAAAATGCACGAACTGTAAGATTTGGCGCCCCGCATTATGGCCGCGCGCTTTTTGGCCGCCCATGTATTTTTTTCAGCGGTTATAAAGTGAAATTTACGGTGGCCATAATGTAATTCACTGAAAATCATTTTTGGCCGCGCGGCCAAAATACACATTTAACGGTGGCCATAATGTAGTTGATTAAAAATCATTTTGGCCGCTCAAAAGAAATTAATTTTTCTATCACTCACGGCCAAAAATGATTCTCAATGAATTACATTATGGCCACCGTTAAATGTGCATCTTGGCCGCGTGGCCAAAAATGATTCTCATTGAATTACATTATGGCCACCGTTAAATGTGCATTTTGGCCGCGCGGCCAAAAATGATTCTCATTGAATTACATTATGGCCACCGTCAAATGTGCATTTTGGCCGCACGGCCAAAAATGATTCTCAGTGAATTACATTTTGGCCACCGTCAAATGTGCATTTTGGCCGCGCGGCCAAAAATGATTTTCAGTTAATTACATTATGGCCACCGTCAAATGTGCATTTTGGCCGCGCGGCCAAAAATGATTCTCATTGAATTACATTTTGGCCGCCGTTAAATGTGCATTTTGGCCGCGCGGCCAAAAATGATTCTCAGTGAATTACATTA
Organism: Contarinia nasturtii; assembly: GCF_009176525.2. Classification (NCBI taxonomy): domain Eukaryota; kingdom Metazoa; phylum Arthropoda; class Insecta; order Diptera; family Cecidomyiidae; genus Contarinia; species Contarinia nasturtii. The sequence continues at coordinate 964 of NW_022203887.1, read as the reverse complement.
TGGCCACCGTTAATTGTGCATTTTGGCCGCGCGGCCAAAAATGATTCTCAGTGAATTACATTATGGCCACCGCGAAACGTCTGTTAATGCCGCGTAGCCAAAAATGATTTTTAGTTAATTACATTATGGCCACGTGGTGAGTGTTGATTCTATCAAAAGATATAATGAAATTTTAGTCGCGATCCACAGCTCGTTCGTTTGAATGTCACCTAATCTAACAAAATTAAAATGTCTTACATCCGTAAGATGAACTTTTCCGCACTGTGATCCATAACATTCATTTATAACATATCTTTTACCGTAAATATGAATTCATGAGAAATCTGGATCCGACATTAGTTTTGCGATACAAATAATTTTCGAAGCACTTTTCATACAAAAACTACTAAAAATAGGAATTTTAGTATGGAATCAATGCCTGTATGATATCGTAACGACGTGAAACGTGGTACTGGGTATTATTTTTCACAAAAGCCCGACATTCTGAAAGTTTGAAAAAATTTCAATACAACTTAGAGGTACTTCCCATACAAAATTTTCGTTTATGAGCAAAAAACCGAAAATTTTATATGTACTCCCAAATTGTATTGAAATTTCTTTAAATTTGCTGAGATTGTGTATTTTTGTAAGAAAATAAGATTCACAAGTTTTAAAAAATCTTTATATCTTGTTATTTCGATTGTTTTCAATTTTTGTGCATGCAACTTGAATGAATCGTTTTGTTGTTCTTTGGATTGTGCTTGGCTTGGCTTTTATGTTGAAATTTCATGAATCCTAAGAGTAAATACCGGTCATTGGACGACATTTGGCAATATAAACGTTCGATTGATCAATGTTTGTTTAAAATTCAAAATTCTGAACAATACACTCGATACATGAGGATAATAGAATAGCACAGCGTTTGGTATAGGCAGAGGAACAACCGTAATAAAATCCAAAGAAAAAGAATGGTTTGTTAAAAAGG
>NW_022203886.1:0-3763 GCF_009176525.2 Contarinia nasturtii | reverse complement strand
TCTAATGTCATTAAATGATGACACAGATCCCTGAGGCCTTCTACCTCACCCCCCATTGAACTACAATTGTCTTAGTCATGGCTAATTCAAATGTCAGTTCACTTTCTCACGCTGTATCTACAGCTAGTGTATCACCTCAGTTGAACACTCAGACGTGGATTAGCGTACATCAAATTAACTTGCATAAAAGCAAAGCAGCGACTGCACTTGTGTGTAAATCGATTTGTGAAATGCAAACAAAAAAACAAAATTCCATCTTTTTGATACAAGAACCCTGGGTTGTTAAAAACAAAATATGTGGTTTTGACATTGAAAAGATGAGTCTCTTTTATTTAAACATATCAAATCAGCCCCCTAGATCATGTATTGTTGCATCTAAGGGGTTAAGCCTAACACTTCTGCCTCAGTTCAGCTCCCGTGACATAACGTCTGTGAAACTGAAAGATGACAGTGTTCATGATTCAGATGTAATCTTGTGTTCCTTCTACCTTGCAAATCCTTCGCACGAGGATATCCCAGGTGAAGGATTCAGAGCACTATATGATTACTCTACAAACAAGTCACTCCCCATAATTATGGGTGGAGATGCTAACGCACATCACACGGTTTGGGGAAGTAATGACACAAATCGTAGGGGTGAATTGCTCCTGGAGTATGTTGCAACAACTGACCTATTTATTCTAAACAGAGGTCTTGAACCGACTTTTGTTACAAGGAATAGATCAGAAGTTCTTGACATCACTTTGGCATCAGTAAATTTTTCACACTTAGTGAAAAATTGGCACGTATCTAAGGAAGACAGGCTCTCTGATCACAGAGAAATTCGCTTCCAATTAATCTGTGCTCCCAGAGCACAGGACAAATTTAGGAATCCTAGAAACACAAACTGGGACGGATTTCGAAGAGAGGTTAGAAGTGGATCTGTGGCACTCAGAAGAATGTGTCTTGACATCTCATCTAGAGAGCGTTTGGATCGTACAACTGAGTTGTTAACGGATCTACTAAAAACCTCGTACCGATTGATGTGTCCTGAGCGTGAGATGAGGATTAAAAGCAATAATTGGTGGAATAGGGACCTGCAGAGGCTACGAAAGGAATCCAGACGGCTACTTAGAATATACCTAGCTAGGAAGGATACACCTCAAGGCCCTATCTGCCACGAATTGTGGCGGAAGAGCAGGAACAAATACGCCAAAAAAATTCTCGAAGCCAAAAAAGACTCTGAAAAGAGATACTTTGGCAAGATTGAGGGTGCCAAAAGCACCTCAAGAGTACACAAGATTCTAGCAAAAGATCCAACACAGGGTCCCGGAATACTTGTGAAACACGATGGAAGTTACACGGAGTCTGAGGAAGAGGCTGCAAAACTTCTTCTAGACACGCACTTCCCCGATAATATTCCTAACGCATTGCCCGTTCAGTTAAACAACCTGGACGCAGGGCGAACCGCTTATGATGAAAATTTTATAAACAATCTTTTATCTCCCAGAAAAGTGGAATGGGCCATTTTTTCGTTTGGCCCCTTCAAATCACCTGGCTTAGATGAAATTTATCCGGTGCTTTTACAAAAGACATGGGACATAATTGGGGATTTAATTGTATCTATATACAAGTCTTCGATTATCCTGGGTCACGTCCCAAGCTCATGGCAAAATGTGAAAGTAACATTTATTCCTAAAATAGGAAAAGATGACTATACATCACCTAAATCTTTCAGACCAATCAGTCTCTCATCATTTCTATTAAAGGGATTGGAAAGACTGATTGAAAGACATCTGAGAGAGATTTTGGATGCGTCCGGCCACCTGCACGAGAGCCAACACTCTTTTCAGCAGGGCAAATCGACCGAGACAGCACTCCATAAAATAGTATCCATGGCTGAGAAAACACTCTTGGATAAGGAATATATGATAACAACTTTTATGGACATCGAAGGTGCATTTGATAATGTATCATTCGATGCCATAAATAGAAGTGTCAAAGATATGGGTGCAAACCAAGTGATCCAAAATTGGATCGGTGCCATGCTCGGAACTAGAAGCATAATCTTGCGAGCTCAAGATAGGGTTGTTACAGTGCATGCCACGCGAGGGACCCCTCAGGGTGGAGTACTGTCGCCACTCCTATGGCTACTAGTAGTGAACAGTCTTCTTAGAAGACTTAAAGAAGAGGGACACGAAGCAGTTGGTTATGCGGATGATCTGAGCATTACTTGTAGGGGCAAATTCTTGAGTACTCTATCAGACAGAACACAAGCAGCTCTTAAGCTGATTGAAAATTGGTGTCGAGAGGTGGGGCTCAGGGTTAATCCCGCAAAATCAGAATTAATTATATTCACAAAAAATCGTAGCCTACAGGGCTTCAGAAACCCAACTCTTTTTGGTTCAACAATCAAAAGAAGTGATAACGTAAAATACTTGGGCATCATACTTGATTCGAAACTCAGTTGGCAAAACCACATTGAATATAGAATAAAGAAATGCTTGAGAGTTTTTTGGTGCTGTAGATCAGCCATTGGCAAATCATGGGGTTTATCTCCTAAATGTCTCTTATGGCTTTTCACAGCTGTTGTCAAGCCTATGCTTGCATATGGTTCTTTCATCTGGTGGACTGGCACCACAAGCGCCAGTGCTAGGAAAAAACTGAATCATTTGCAAAGAGTAGCATGTCTAAGTGCTACTGGGGCCATGAAAACAACACCACAAAATTCACTTGATGTTCTCCTGGGCCTGCCAAAGCTTGAGGACTTCATAGAAGGCGAAGCAATGAAAACGGCATTCAGAATGAGAACTCAAGTAAATGGGAACTTTTGTTCCAGGGTATTACATGGGAATGCCTTAAGAAACCTTTTTAATATTGAAAGGGTACTTGAGGCTCCTTCTGACAAACTTAAGACTTCCTCCTACAATTTTAGTAGGAGTTTTGAGATTATAATAACAAATAATCTAAATGAATTTTTCCAGCAAAAAGAGTGGGCTCATCACTCCTTTTTCACTGATGGATGAGTCAGAGAAACAGGCAGTGGCTGTGGGTTCTACTGTGAAACAGAGAACATTATTCACTCAATTCCCCTGGGACGGATAACAACAGTCAAACAGGCCGAAATAGCTGGAATTTTTCATTGTGCAAACAAAATAATGGAGGGCACTGTGGAGGGTAACATTGCAATCTTCACTGATAGCCTAGGTGCTATATCGGATCTTCAAAGATTCAAGGTGGAGAGTAGCTTGGTTATGAACTGCTACAGAGCACTACAATGTATTGCCGAAATAAACACTCTTAGAGTTGTTTGGATCAGGTCGCATATTGGTATAAGGGGGCACGACTTTGCAGATGAGGCCGCTAAAACAGCATCCCTTAGTGCACTGGAAGGCCCCGAACCATTTCTACCAATAGATTATTCACGGGTCAGGGGCACTGTTGCAACCTGGCTCAAAAATAAAACTTGCCTCTATTGGCGGGGTACTTTTACATGTGAACAAACGAAACACTTCGTGCAGTCCCCATGTCCCAGACTTACAGCCAACCTGACGAAACTTTCCAAGGGGGACCTACGTATGGTCATTGGCTTACTAACCGGACACGCCAGGGTCAATTATCACCTAAGAAACGTAAACCTTAGAGATGACCCTGACTGTAGACTTTGTGGTGATGAAGTGGAAACAACATCCCATCTTGTAGACAGATGTTCAAGGCTGAATGAAATTAGGGACAGGTTCACTGGATGGAGATCCTACCAGATGATTCATGCACCTAACGTATT
>NW_022203885.1:3723-4225 GCF_009176525.2 Contarinia nasturtii | reverse complement strand
AGAAAAGTGCTTCGAAAATTATTTTTATCTAAAACTAATGTCAGATTTAGTTTTCTTCCATGTCGTGGATCACAGTGCGGAAAAGTTCATCTTACGGATGTAAGACATTTTATTATACTTACTTCTGTGAAAATGTGGAATTTGAGCTATGTTCACTTATCGACCAATTGTCATGAAATTTTGTCTAGATCATTTTTTTGGTAGAAAATTAAGTTTCCCAAAGTTTCACGACGATTGGATTAAAAATAAAAAAATTCAATATGACAAATTATCTACAAACATCATTTTTTTCCTGATTTTTGTAAAAAATTTAAATTTGAGCTATGTTCATTTATCGACCAATTGTCATGAAATTTTGTCTAGATCATTTTTTTGGCAGAAAATTAAGTATCCCAAAGTTTCACGACGATCGGATTAAAAATAAAAAATTTCAATATGACAAATTATCGACAAACATCATTTTATACTTACTTCTGTGAAAATGTGGAATTTGAGCTATGTT
>NW_022203885.1:0-3713 GCF_009176525.2 Contarinia nasturtii | reverse complement strand
ATTTGAGCTATGTTCATTTATCGACCAATTGTCATGAAATTTTGTCTGGATCATTTTTTTGGCAGAAAATTAAGTTTCTCAAAGTTTCACGACGATCGAATTAAAAATAAAAAATTTCAATATGACAAATTATCGACAAACATAATTTTTTTCCTGATTCAGTTTTTTCCATGGCATATATCTGGTGTCCATGGACACACTGTTGTCCACGGGCAGATTCAGTCTTGTTCATGTCACATCTCTATTGTCCATGGCATATATCTGGTGTCCATGGACACACTGTTGTCCACGGGCAGATTCAGTTTTGTTCATGTCATATCTCTATTGTCCATGGGTATAATGTTGCCCATGGGCAGATTCAGTTTTGTCCATGGCATATATCTGGTGTTTTATCTGTCCATGGGCATTTCCACTGCCCATGGTCCAACTTTGGTGAGGTATACCCATGGACATGTGTCCATGGCTATTTATGACAAAAGTATTATGACAAAAGTGTTATGACAAAAACCACTAACCCCATTCAGGGTGTCACTAAATAATAAAAATGGTCGTTCACACTATTTAATCAAAAACAACAGGTGTTATTCAAGGCGAATTTTTTTGAGTTTCAAATATGTTTTTATTATTTTTTTTATATTACAAAGGTTTGACATTTAGATAATATCTCATTGTCTTAGTAAATGAATGATAAAGTAGAAGAGTATTCCTGATCATGATCGTGCATAAAAAGAATATATTTATCATCGAAGATTTAGTCAGCATGCGTCAGTTGAAAATATGAAAACTGTTTTTAAAAAAATAAAAAGTTTATGGTATCCATGGATAGTATGTGTGCCAAGAGGAATTATGCCGAAAAAGTTCAGGTTGGCAAACTCGGCTTAAAGGAAAATTTGTACCTAAAAAAACGACAAAAGAAAGGAATTAGACATAGATAGAAAATCAATGGAATAAAAAGAAACTAACTGAATCGGAGTTTTAAGAAAATAATGGTTTTATTTGATTTTGATGAGACAAGTCTCACATGTTTAATAACATAGAGCCGATCAACTGTGCAGTTTCAGTTGTTAAGCAAACATTGTACTGGCTGTACTCAAATTGCTCAGCCAAATATGATTAGCTATCGCAGAGCATCCAAAATACAACGCCTACAATCTAACATATTTTTATCGCTAGTTGACGTCTGTGGTCTGGTATTCATATCCTGTTATTTTGTCGCTTACTGTGGTTCGGTTATGAGCTTTTGAATTCGTCTTAGATTTGTATTTGAAATGCGGTTCCCATTCCAACAAAGAAAAAAACTTCCAGCAGATAAAACGTTACAAATTCAAGAATAAAAATGACGGCGGAATTGTGATAACATGCTCAAACTTTGTTGTACGTAAACAAGATGAAAAGATCAAAAGATTATCACGGGTCAAAAATAAATTAAATTTGGATGATCGTGATCAAAACAGAAATTGTATTCATTGAAAGCACTAATTAAAATATGGTAGCTCCGAAAAAGAGTGAATCCACTTCATTTGAACGATATTCAAAGTTGATTTGTACATTAAGCTTTGTGATCAGTGTTTGTTTGATAAATGGATGCATACATAACATTAAAGCTTCTGAAGCGGAAATCAGTTCATCACCGGAACATATCAAAAAATCCGAAAAATGGCCAGATCAAGTAAGTTCATTTTTTTGTTGTTTCATCAAATATTAGTGTTGCTATGCATATAATTTGGTTGCCGTCGACTTGGAAAATAAAAAAAAATCCAGCGTTTTAAATGAGGGTCCGAATTTTGTTTTTCGGTTCTTTTCACATAATGGCACATTTCGAGCGGGAGACGAAAAAAATTAATAGCGTTATTGATATTCTCTCCCGTTCTTTTACGTGTAAATCTAAATCACTAATAACTTTTTTTAATTGACAGACTCAGTCGGTTTGACTTTATTTTAAACTTCTTTCTACTATTTCTCTCAGGACATACGGAATGAACAACAAGAGATTTTGATTGAACCGTCGACAAACTGTACGACGGAAATAAGAATGCGAAATAAACGTAGCGTTGTATCACCAGCCAGTGTTGCAACAACAGAAAAGCCAGATGTTCGTCATGCTCATGATGACGAAAGGCTTAAACTTATTATTGTATCGGATTATCATATTTTGATGCAAGGATCGCGTTTCTTCTATGAAATACCGAATTTTATTTACAACAGCAACGACGCAATTACCGGCATTGGAATACATATCGCAAAGAAATTGCTTTTTATCATCGAGACGTACAATATTTACAGGTAATGGACCTTTTATTTGTGTTTTTGAAATTTACTTCACAAAAGTTCAATTTCGAAGATTTTTCGCATTGAATACAAAAAACTGAATTCGTCCAAACTATTTTCAGATTCCCATTGAGTAACTCCACATTAGAATCACATTTGCGTATTCATTCAACAGAAAATACGAACCAAGTTCCATTGGCATTGTCTGTGGATTGGTTGAATGATAAACTCTACATTTTATTCGAGAGTGACACTATGGTAAATAAGTATAACTTTTGCTCTCGATTTGATGTCGTGATGGCATCGCCGATGACATTAGATTTAATGTTATTCGTATTTTTTGCACAGAATCAAAAAGTTTGGCAAATCTCACGCTGTAATTTTGATGGTAGCCATTTACAAGTTGTGTACGGTGAATTTCCATCGAAACCGGTTCACTTTGAAGTGGATCCATTCAATGGGTGCGTATCATTTGCACAATTGAACCCAAACACATGATAAATTCAACTCTCCACGTATTAATTTTTTCTTTCTCTCTCTCCTCACTCTTTCTTTCTCTTTCTCTCGTCATGCCAAATTGCAGATATTTATTTTGGTCGCTAAGTAGCGGCAGTAAAAGTGACGGTGGTCTATATCGCTTGGATTTAAGCGATGTATCAAACGGTGTAAAACAGGAAATTGAGCCAACTCATATATTCAAACAACATAATATCAGTGTATTCACCATCGACTACACCAAGTACAAGATATTGGCGCCAATTGAAGAGCTCAATACCGTTATATCGATGGATTTGAATGGTGATGATTATAAAGATATTCGATCCAACACCTATGTACCAAGTTTTCAATCGGTCAAATCATTTAAAATGGCCAATGATTTATTTTATTGGTCAAATGGTGCTGATGTTAGAACAGAAGATTATCATGAACAAAGCGATTCCTATTACACTATTGTTTACAAAGAGTTTGCAAATCTTCGTCATTATATGTTTGTTTGTCTGAATTTGCCATCAGCTCAACCGATGCCCAAGCCATTGAATCCGCCGTGTAACGTGCAGGCACTGTTGAGTGTTGATCGGGCAAAGGTATCGTGGCATATCCCGCACCTTTTGAGTATTCAAGGTCGAGGTGCATGGCAAGATTGGACCTACAAACTGGAGGTCATCGATGAAGAAAACACCAACATAAATCAAACATTGAAAGAAATTAAAGCGATTCACTACACAGTGTCCGATTTGAAGCCGAATACAAAGTATCGATTTCGTGTTACCGCCTATACAAATGCCGGTCCAGGTCCTCATAGTGTTGAATACATGGGACAAACATTGAAAAAGGCGTATAATCCTGAAATTGTTTGGTCATCGCACGATGGACTCATCCAAAGCGACATTTGGGCTGAGAATATTCATACATTGATTCCGCAACAAACACTCAACACATGCAAC
>NW_022203884.1:0-6714 GCF_009176525.2 Contarinia nasturtii | reverse complement strand
AAAAAATCAATTAGTATGATACAAAAATTGACTTGATATCCTATTCAGTACACTATACTAACCTACAAGAATACTTGTACTGGGGCAAGGCCACAATTTAATCAAGCCTAGCGGACTAACAAATAATTGTTATAAACTAATTTCTAAATTATAATTTGATTGAATGATGTTGTTTTTGTTGAATGAGGGCTGCCACTACTACGGCTGCAGTTGTCCATTGTTGACATTCTGATTCTGACCGCGATACACTGGTAAAGGTTGATGGTTGACAACGCGGAGTAGTTTGCGTACATTTGGATTGTCCGCTTGAACACCACGCATTCACCTACCAAATGAAATAACGAAAACACATTATTATCAATTCGTTTACAATTTGTATCAATTTCATCACATTGCATACCTTTGTACAGGATCAGCTTCGCTGTGGCGATATCACGATGCATGTACACATGCACATCTGTATGTGTGAGCGTTGGTTGTACTCCAGCAGCTCCCTCGATTTCAACGTTTGCAACATTTGGTAGCCATGTTTTGAAGAAGCATTGCTTCTTTGACACCACACGAGCTGCATTCGGTCCATCTCAAAGAGTTGCAGCAATAACATCGCCCATATCTCGTATCTCGCGCCACATTCGTTCAATTGTTCGTAACATTTGTAGTAATCGTTTGCTCATATTGGTTACAATGAGTGTTGGTAAGTCAACAACTTGATTTGGTACACAACCCACACATTTCTTGTATCGATCGCCTCGAGTTGCCAGTGGAATTCACTTGAAACACAATGGGCAATGCTGTGATGTCATGTATTTGTCGATCATTCGAATGATGCAATTGCCACGTTTCATGATCAATGCAATGAGTTTGCGCGTGTCTGGACAGCGTACATGAATTGGCTGGTGTTGATCCGCCGGCTTCAATGTAGAAAACGGATGGTTCATTTCGTACCATTTTACATGTCGTTTTGTCCATCGCACGTACCGATTCAATGTGTTAGTTGAGTCCCAATCGTGCATACTGTTTGGCCGAATACGTTTCAATTCCGTTGTTCATCATTCGAAGTCGATGTGCAATGTATGAACGCCATAATGGTCCTTTTGGCGATGGCATTTCACCAATCATAGCTGCAATTCGATTACGATCAGCTTGCTCTTCGAATGTAAACAATCGTGTGATTCTTTCGGCTTTCGCATCACGACGATTTTGTTTTGCGTCCCAATGATATCGTTTGCTGGATATACACAAATTCACCTAACAAAATGAGAACAACAAAAACAACATTGTATTCGAAATCACAATCACAATATCAATATCAATCACTTTGATTCATTGTAAAAAAAAACACAAATTTACCTCTTCGTTGATTTCAATCTCACGTCGTACTGAAGCGTTCCACGTACTCATGCCCCGGATCAACTCCAATAGCATACTTCAATTGTTTGCTATCGTACATTGCCTTGATTTCAGCGTCCCTTTTCTCGACTGGCTGTACTTTTGGCTTTCTGTACAAAAACGATACAGATACGCCATCCGAACAAATCTGGTGATCAAAATCCTTTTTGTTGCTCACCAATTTAAACATTTTCTCCACATTGAAAAACAGATTCCTACTCCCATGTTTGTTTTTACTGAATTCTTTCTTCTCAATGTTGATCCAATTTGGCGTTCCTTTTTTGGATTTTTGTTTACAAAATTTTCCCGGCACAACTTTTATATGGCTTAATATGTTGTATAATGCATCTGTATCGATCCGAATGTGTCGCCGTTGGAAATCACACATCGGTACAACAACGAAATTCCGGAATCGTGGCTTATCACGGCGATCTTTGTACGTGATATGAAACATCCGGATAGAGCGCTGAATGAATGTCCACATGCGAATGGATTTGAACCAGTCATTCTTAAGGAAATCCTTGATGTTGCAATCGTCTGGTGCACCAACAAAAAGTAGCTCATCTAACAACTCGCCCAGTCGCAATTCACGCTGTTCATCGCCATTGATGGTATTTCTGCGATGATATGTGTAGTTGACGGCATTTGTTATGTCAACATTGTCGTAATATGGCAATGCGTCACCGTCACCAAACCGATCGTTGAAATAATTGTACTGCGTTGCAAAATCGTTCAATTCAAACACGTGCATTTTAAAGATTTTCTTTAATCGGCTTTTGCAATGGGTAGTCAGATTTGTTTTGACGTTATCCATATACTGCTCCCACAGATACGTAAACGCTGCGCCGAAGCCATTGTTAGTTGGCCATTCAATGAAATGCGATTCATACGATGAAATTTGCGATGTGGCGAAAATCCGGTAACATCAGCGACACATTCTCAATGTTGGCCAAGAGCACGGCTCTAAAACAATTTTGGATTACCTTTTTCCCATCCTGTTCGAAAAATTCCTCACCATTATTGTCTCTAATGTTTTCGTTCACCTATTCAACAAACGAACACACACAAAGAGAAAACAATCAAATCAATTCATTGCAATACACATCGAAATTCTAGTTAAAAAATTAATTTCAAGAACAATACACAATAATAATTGAATTTCATCTCACCATCATCAAAAATAGCAACGATGCCAAATTTGCTATTTTTGTGGCCTTAATCGACAGAATTGTGATTATTTGGACTACATAGAATGTCACGATATTCTGGACAAAGTATTCCCGGCAGCCCCTGTTTGATGGACCTTAGATCCTTGTTCGGATCGGTCGTCTTGTGTCGACCCATTTTGCGTTCTATTTAAGGAACCAATTGTATAAAAAAACACCGTCACAATATGATGTGATGCGGAGATTACGAAGCACATTTTTTAATGTAAACAAATGATGATCGACTTCGATGTGACTGACACACAGCCACCAGCTGTCAAAAGTCATACACATTCGAAATTCGTTTCAGGTTCGAAAATTTGAAATTGAAATTTTATTCATGAAATAAAAAAAAGTAATGCAGTAAATGACGTCTAAAAATGATCTTAATTTTAAATCAAATAACACAAATATCTCTCCAAACGGATTGTTTATTTTTTTATTATTGGGCAACAAATGAATCGTTACAATTTAAAACTTACCGTATTGGGCTGTGTTTACATTATTAATAACGAAATGGTATTGGAAGTGAATGAAACAAATGGAAGTCATTCCATTGGAATTCGTACATTTTATTTGAAACTATGCACATTAATAAAGTGTTAAAGCGTTACATTTTTCAACGTTAAAATGGATGAAAAACGTTAAAATGTATTAAAAATGTGCTCGCATCGTGTGACAGTATTGTTAGTATAAGCAACTTCCATCAATTTGAAACTACAATCGCACCAACCGATTTTGTTTACAATAAAACTTTGTTTTGTTTTTAAGAGGATTTCTTTCAACGATTTTGTGTGTTCGGAACGCTGTTCGCTGAGGAATGGATATATTCACAGTTGATTTTGTGTTCATTTTTGTTTTAATTTCGAAATAACAGAGTGTTGATAAATTTACTGTGAATATTCCAACAACATTTCGATCGGAAAAATATTTGATGTCACATTGGAAATAAATTTCATCATTCGATTTAGAACACAGAATCACTTTTTTGAGGTAAGACGTGATATTTATAATGCGTTCTTGATTACTGTTTCATTTGATTTGTGATAGAAGTGTTTTTATCTTATTGTGTTTGTGATCTATGCTATATTTGGTGCATTTTTTTCTAAATTTGTGTCTATTTTCTTATTTTCGTTTATTTGTATCAGTTCTTCAAGAATGAAAAGAAAAAAAATAACAACGATTCGCCGGTATACGTATACGATGACGAAAGAGAAGAAGAAAATAATTTCGTTGCAATAAAATGTGGCTTGCAAACAATACTTCGACCCGAGCATGCAGCAGTTGTTACGCAAATATTGTTTGAGCGCAGTCTTCAAATGACGGAAGTTGCCTCATTGGCCTCACTTTTACTTTTCCGCACACACCTAGTGTGTAAGGTAAAGTATTGGAATCGGTCGAAAAATTAACACCCATCAAAAATGTGTTTTCTGGGTGTTTTTGGGGCCAGGGAACACGAATCTAGCGTTTTTTCGATGTCCGAATGTATGTGCGTACCCTGTACCCTGTACCCTGTACCCTGTAGCCTGTATCCTGTACCCTGTATCCTGTACCCTGTACGCAAAAATTTGTTAACACGATAACTTTCAAACAAGGAAAGTAATTCAAAATCTGACTTCGCAGGATGATTGGGGGTGCCGAGGAATAGAAACCATTAGATCTTGAGCGACTTTGGTTGATACAGTGAAGTGTCATGTCTGGTGTGATGCCCATGGCCATCCATGGGAAAAAATCAATTTTTCTTCCAAAAATGATATTTAATGTTTTCTTAAACACTCAAAAATATGTATTGGGGGGTTTTTGGGTACGAGAAAACCGAATATGACGTTAGTTTTGCGATACAATTCATTTTCGACACAATTTTTATACGAAAAATTCAAAAAATTTGGATTTTTGTATGAAAGCCATGCCTGTATGATATCGTAATGAGCTGAAACTTTGCACAAGTTTATTTTTCCACACAAAAATAACATTCCGAGGGTTTGAAGAGATTTCAGTGGGTACCTCCCGAACAACATTTAGGATTTTCTACTCAAAAACAAAAATTTTGTATGGAAGGTACCACTCAATTGTATTGAAATTTCTTCAAACTTTCAGAATGTTAGCTTATTGTGAAAAAAATAACATCTGCAAATTTTCACATGATAACGATATCATACAGGCATTGAAAAGTCTATCAAAATTATTTGTATCGCAAAATTTATATCAGATTCAGTTTTCTCATGAATTCATATTTACGGTAAAAGATACGTAATAGATGCATATTGTGGATCACAGTGCGGAAAAGTTCATCTTACGGATGTAAGACATTTTATTGATTTTATTCTAGGTGAATGAAGCACTCGATAATGAAGATCGTCAGTTCTTTTTGCGACGGGATCGTCGACAGTTCTTCTTCGATTGCTTTAATGCGGTATTAGCCAAAAATATTTAAAATAATAATAGCCGAAATCCCATAGCGCCAGAGTTTCGGTTCATGGTCGAAAACTTCAGTGATGAACAGTTCGAATGGCCAAGCAAGGAAAAGTTGGAGAATGGTTTTCGTTATTTTGTCAAACAGCACATCGCAAATACGAAAACCAATCTCACCACTTGGTGTGAAGATCGACTTGAGTCATTCTTTCGAATGCGATGCTGGTATCGCAATCACAACATCAATGGACCGAGATTTGATGGTATCGACATCAGAAATGCCAAAATGTTAGCTTATCGATCCAACGACTTGACGAATGGTAATGTGGAAAGAATAGAAAATGCCAACATTTTATTGGATGATCTGGTCGCAATTGGATGGCGACGCGGAAAATGCATGAAATATTTTGTAAAGGATCATTGGTTTGAATCGTTGTGGTTGTTCGGACAAATTTAACATCAAATAGAAGCTTATCACAGTGATGCCGCACAATGGAATACCATTCATGAAATATTTCGTGACAATCCTAACTTTCAACAGCCAACAAACAATCGCCCACGGAAAATAAACAGTTTTGTTCTTGTACCGTTATGCGATTATCATTTGAAGTTCGTGCGATTGCATATGAGAGATTTGTATAACAAATTGGCAAGCAAGCTAAAAGTGGTGCCCAGATTCCTGAATACTGAGACCAACCGGCTAAATAAATACCCCGAAAAATACTACAGAGATCATGATCGAGATGGACTATGGAATTTGTTGTTCGACGTCGATAAAATCAAGCAATTGGGCAAACGATCCAAACAATTCCATCATCAAATCGTTACCAATAGTGTTTCCGTATCGGCACTGTACACCAAACTAGAGCAGGCGTGCAACGAAAATGTGCATTTACAGGCGGACAATCTTGTAGGCAAGAAATACGTTATTGGCATCGATCCGAATGAAAAACGTTGTTGGCTATAACGCGTCGCAACATCCGAAAAACACCTGATGAACCGGCCGTTGAGGTGAGATATTTTGAAATCTAATTTGAAATGTGTTTGAATCGAAACTCAATATTTTTTATCAATTTAAATTTTGAAGGAAAACATCACAATACCAAACACGCGATTCTACTGGGAAACTCGGCAGAAACGAAGAGAAAAAGAGGCGAAAAAATTGGCTGGATGGTTTAATTATCGAAGAAAAGAATCATCTGAAGACATACCCATTCGGTCCACCATCACCGCGTAATTCAACATGGAAATGGTACATTGAGTATCGCATCAAAATGCTACGAAAAGGAATGTCAGCATATGCTACGCGCAAATATTCACGACTGGATTTTAATCATTACATGAAGTCGAACCAAGTAAATGATAACATGCCGTCAATGATTATCTTTGGTGCATCGGAGATGCCATAATTGTGGCAACGGTTAGTAAACGTGCTTTGCAAAAGGGACGGAAGGAAATTAAGCTTCGAATTCGCAATGGCAATTATCAGGATGTGGCGAGAATACTTCGGAATGGGCGTTTAATGTCAAAGGTTAATGTTACCTATAAAAATTGGCCATTAAATGTTCAGGATGATGACGCTGATCCACAGACAGTTGTTTGGCACCGCGATATTGTTGCTGCAAAATTCATTATGCTCAAAGGTATGAATCAATTGAAAACAGTGATGGTTTTTTCCTATCTGAATAGCGCTAGCTATTCGCAGCGC
>NW_022203883.1:0-6272 GCF_009176525.2 Contarinia nasturtii | reverse complement strand
ATGGAATTGTCAAATGTTGCCCGATGCATGAATGTGGCGAAATGGTAAATGTAGCTGAGTTGTGTGAAGGTGACACTTGTAGCTCAGCTGTCATATTGGAACATATGTCTCTTCCTATTCTGTTGTGAACACTCGAGCCGAACACATCGTTGTAAGAGTAAAATTAAATTGGAATAAAATTAATTCAGAATCATCCGTGTCAGTTTATAACTTATTACAATTTTTTACACCTAATGACGGCTCATCATTTTTGTTTTTATTTTATTAATAAAACTAAATTAAAATTGAAATTAAATTAAAAAATGTAAGTTTTTTACGAATGCGATTGCGTGGTTTTATTGTTCTGCTGTGCAGCAGCAGCAGAAATATATTGAGGTTAGGTGTCCTCCTGAGTCAATTTTGTTGTATTATTTTTTTGTAGTTCTTTTATTTAATGCACGTTTGAAAAATTAACAAAAACCAAATTGGGAAAATTGATGTATTGTTTTATTTTATTTAAAATATTTTCATTTATAAGTTTCATCGTTGTTTCAAATTTTTGGTTGGCGGATATATTTGATTTCCGTTTGACATTTTCCAGGTTGGCGGATATATTTGATTTCCGATTGACATTTTACAGGTTGGCGGATATATTTGGTTTCCGTTTGACATTTTTTAGGTTGGCGAATATTCATCATGTCTGTCTTCGCCCATCTCCGTTTTACATATTTCATGTAGGCGGATATATTTGATGTCCATTTGACATTTTTCCGGTTGGCGGATATATTTGATGTCCGTTTGACATTTTTCCGGTTGGCGGATATATTTGATGTCCGTTTGACATTTTCCAGGTTGGCGGATATATTTGATGTCCGTTTGACATTTTTCAGGTGAGCGGACATTTATCATGTCCATTTAAAAAAATTTAAGTGGACGGATACTCGAGTGTGTTACAATATGGATAAAAATATTTTTATGCACTGAGACGGATAAGCATTTATCCGTAAAAAGGTAAAAAATGCGTACAATGTACCACATCCCCACATTGGCAGGGTAAAAAACCGTTGTTCTTGAATCTCTAGGGTCAAAACGCGTTAAAAAATGATTTTTGTGCATTTCACAATTTTGAGCTGATTATAATACTTTAATGCGCAGAGTGTGCGGAAAAGAAATTTAGAACTACATCAAAACTTACGTTGAATAAAAGCAATAAAAAAAATTGTTCACGGATACGGATAAATATTTTATCCGTGAATACAGAAATAGTGACGGATGTATTAAGAATTCTTCACGGATACACATCCCACGGACATACAATTCATCCGTATTCACAAGCTTAGTTTAACGGATACGGATAAAATATATATCCGCATCTGTGACGGATACGGATGAAGTTGTCATCCGTGAGAGTAATGACAGTGAGCCCTTTAAGGAGTCAGTCAAAAATATATTTCTTTTTACTACATGTGTTTGTTATTACTTCATTAAGCGTCATTAAGTTCAATATTTTAAAAAAATATTATTGAGTTTTCTTCAGAATTATTGAAAGTTAGTTATCCGTTCTGTCGATTACGGTCGAGTAAATACACTTGTGCCACCGCTAGCACATTTTTGTTCCAGCCGTAACACATTTACACACTCACATTGAACCGCTCAGAGATACTCATAACAAACACATGTAGTAAAAAGAAATATATTTTTGACTGACTCCTTAAAGAAAAACGCATCTTGTAAATAATAAGAAATTTTACCAATTCAATTCAAGAAATTTGCACTTGTTTTTTTGAAATTTTCAATACTTACATATATTTTCACACATTTTTTTCACTGTTATTTTATCATAGAATACATATAAAAACTCACAATAATAAATTAGAATTTCAAAAACTCAAACACGGTTCATATCAACAGACATTAAAGTCACATTTCATGAAATGTCAAAACACTACGAACAGTGTTGCCAAAAGTGATGGGCTCGTAGTTCCATTACGCGCCCTCCACTGCACGGCTACGAAATACCTTATTTTGCTCGTTTTTTTGACTTTCAAACGAAAAAAAGTGTATAAAGCAGATTATTTTGGAATCGTATGCACCATCATTTCTAAGGTAATTTTTTGCGCTGAATCCGAATCTGGCATTGAAATTGCCATGAAAAATGATTATTAACCAAAAAATCGCACATTTTAATCAATTTTTTGCAAAAATTTCATGAAATTTTAATTTTTCGTTGGCGGTACCTCAATTTTAAGGCTCGATTCGGATTCAATTTCAACTTTTGTGTTTTGGGGGCCAGTCTATTATAGACTTGAACCGACTTTAGCTTTCAAACAATATTGAAAGTGATATGTTATTACTTAATGTTGTCCATGTGGAATAGACACAAAAAAAAAAATGTTTTTTTCACAAGATTTGAGTTTATTCATTTTTTCTATCATAAGTTAATATTCTAATAATAGAAAAATAGATTCACTTAAATATTTTCACCACTTTCTATAGTATGATTAAATATTTTAAATTCAAAAAAAAATTATATAATGATTTCAAAAATAATAATAATAATATCTTTTTTGCACTTGTTAATATCTATTGTCATTTACATTAGTTTAGAAGAAAATGTTTGATTATAACGTAATTTAAGAACAAAATTGATTTCAGTATGTTAAAGTTTCGTTTTCTTTACTTTTCTTTGGTTTCTTTCTATTTGCATTGTGACATGAAATGAAAATAAAAAATCTAAAACATCAAAGAAGAATCTTCAATATAAAAAACGCTTTGAATCAGTTTTTTTTTAACTAGAATGAAAAACACGTCGGGTAATAAGAATTGATTTGGATGCTTTTTATGAAATAATTGGTGCTGGTTTAGCTGTATCAATGTTATTTGGTTTTTCATTGTCGACGCTCGTTTTTTGACGCTGCTGCCATTCGTTGATGGACTGATTTATTAAATTATCCAGTTGATCTTCGCTAATTGTTGGTCCATCTTCACTTATGCTAAATTGTCGATTTGTTTTATTATTGTTATTTGCATTGACTGTATTATTATTGTTGTTGCTAGCGACATGACTATGATGATATTTACTATTTTTTGGTGGATAAGTGCAATCTATGAAATAAATCACAAAAATAATTAAAATATTACATCACATTTACAATTTGATGCATTTTGTATAACTAAATATCAATTCTTCATTATATACAGCGTGTCTCAAATTGGTGACTCACTACCACATCGGATATTCACTTAAAAATTGCCTTTCTATTATTTAAGAATTGTTATTGATTCTTTTTCGATTATTTTCGATTATACATTAATTCTAATATGTATACTATGAGATTGCCAAATGACAATGAAGAAAACAGAATGTATGTAAAATAGAAAGAGAGACTGTGTATCTGGGCGGGTGAGTGAGTCAGTGAGTGAGTGAGAGATTATTGAAAACCATTAGAATTCAAGGTTTGACCACATATATTTATTGTTGCGACAGCAAAAAGATTTGATAGTGCTGAAAATTGAGATTTGATAGTGGTGGTAGTAGTAGCAGTGGAGAGAACATCACAAGAAATCAATGTTGTACACACAATTTACTATTGCATCGGAACAACGTCACAGCGGCAACGGCAATATGGCGTAGCGGATGGACAATACTGCGAGAACAGTAGCAACGTCAAAAGATCACATTCGGGTAAGCATATTCAAATGTATTGTATTGTGTTATTGAAAACTGCGTTGACATAAATTGTGTATTGGTATTGTGCATGGCGCGCCTTAACCAAAATCGAATGCGCATCTGTGTATTTTTGCCGGCATAGCAACATAATACATTTCACTTGTCGTGGACAATGCTGTGGTTTTCAAACATGTTATGGCGTGTTTTGTGAATGTAGCGGTTCCTGTTTGATGGTACAGCTGAGTACGAAGCGGATTTGGTTAATACATTCTCCGTGCTGTTGGAGCCGAACATTGAAAATAAATGTGGCATGTTCATGGACATTCAATTAACATGGATGCAGCATGTCCCATTGTTATTACGTTTGCAAAAGTTTATTTATGAAGCACAACAAGATGGAATCGAAAACATCAGTCGATTCAAAATTGTTCCATTGGCCACGTTTCAGCGCCGGCACATTGTGTCCGATTCGAGATCTTTATTCGATGCTTTGACTGCCGTCGGTCGCAAGCCACGAAAACCAACCAAAACACCGAAAGATTACAAACGTGACGAGTTCATCGCCAACAAAAGTTTAGTCCGAAAAATGTGGCAGAAATATTTCGATTATGAAAAAATCATACCGACATCACCGAAGAAATATTTCAATCAACTAATTTACACGGATGGTGTGCGCGTGTCTCTGAACTGCATCAAAACAATTGTTAAACAAAGCGAGGAAGATCGAATCGAACGACTTTCGCAAGATTTTGAACGATTGCTCGGATTGGATCCAAGCAAAAGACCAACAGTGGCTGGTGTTGCCAGGGAATATCGAGATAATGACGAGATAGTCGAGCGCAATATTCGAGTGGAGGCTGGCAAATATTATCGCCTGATCAATGCGAAAAAACAAATGGAATTGCGTGAAGAGCTAGACGCAAAGTTGCAGGATCGTTTGTTGGCAGACCGAATGACGTATCCAGAGATCTCCGAAACATGTCCACACTATGTTGATTTTGCGAATCACCATTTTCGTTTTTTCAATGAACAAATCAAAGTGTACTGTTCGCTCAAGTACACTTATTTGGCATTCGGTGGTTTCATCAAGAAACAAAAAGCGATGGATAAAATCACAAACGAATTGTGCCAAGGTAAACCAACGCTCATTGTTATCGGCGGAGCAAAGATGCGGCAAGGTCTCAAAGGCTATCCAGAAACACCACAAACGAATCGCTATGTGCATTATTTCAATCGACGACGTGGATGTAAGTGTTTGGTAGTAGATGTAGAATCGAACGACAATGTTGTGCGGCCTATGCTGTACCGTATTGGAAGCGCCAAACAATCAACCGAAAGCACGATACAGAACGTGGTTGAAATGTATCAGAACTCGGGATGTGAGGTAATTATATACAAAAGAAGAGACTACGCAATTTGTAAACTAATAACACAATCAACCAAATTAATACATGAATTTTCTGTTACTAATTTTATAATACTTTCCTTTTTTTCTCTATGCACAGATCTCCGCTACAACAATCATCAACAAAATCTAAATTTTCAGCTATTTTTTAGCTATCGCGATTTCAGTAATGGAATGTTTTCATTTAAGATATCTTTTTATTTATGTGGTCGCCTTATTTCAATTTATTGATATATACACTTGTAAGTTACTGCTTACAATTCATTTTCACATTATTTTCTATTCTGTTTCATTTCTCATTGATTATCAACTTTCATTTTCATTATATGTTTCCGATTATTTGTCGATTATTTCGATTATTTGTCGATTATTTCGATTATTTTTCGATTATTTTAAATTAATTCTTCTCTTTTGTGATTCTCCCCTTAGGTAGGCACCCATTTGAGACACCCCACCCTGTATATGCCAATAAATCACAGGTAAATAACTTATAATTGTATGAAGTTGATTTGCTCATAGAAAACGAGAAATTGATATCTATTTATCTAACTGTTGAAGCTATGTTATTACCTGTTATAGATTTTGCTGGCTCAAACGGTTGTTCATCACTACATTCACTGTTTTGCTTCCCACTATCGGTTAGATCGAAAATTTTTGTTAATTTCACCTGAAAATACAATAAATGATTAGTCAAATTAAACTTCGCTGTAATGAAGATTGAAACCTACTTTATTATTATCATCCATATAATAATATGCATAAACAGCATCGTGGTGTGCAGTGACCTGCAGAATGTGATCGAATGTGTCTACTTCGCATTGTGTTGGATTGTTTGTTAATTCAAACGAATAAGCTGGATTAAATTCACTAGTACCATCATTCCTAAAATCAAATATTTTATGTCTTATATGTTCTGTGATACAATTTATGGAACAGCTAATATAATTTACAAATAATTAAGTTTATCAATTTCCACTACACTTTGCTTTGATTCGTTTATTTTTTTTTTTTTTTTGGTTTTCATCGTCTATTTTTTGGTACTTTTTCGATAATTCATGAAAACTATATTTAACTATTAAGAGAATCGAGAAAAAAGACCGACTAAAAAAGTGCCCCTTGTTAATTTTCCAAAAACCCGATAGGCAGCGTAGATGTAGAAATATCCTAGATCAGTAATGTGCGAAGGGGGGGTAGGGGGGGTTTACCCCCCCCCCCCGG
>NW_022203882.1:0-2171 GCF_009176525.2 Contarinia nasturtii | reverse complement strand
GTGTGTGTATGGTGTGTGCAATGTATTATGCTCGTCTGCGACTATATCTCTCCCGGACAAATAGTATTTTTTGTTTACAAAAAATCAAAAAGAGAATTGAAATAAAATTAACATAATGATGAATATAAATATTCGTGTTATGACTTTTAAAATTGACAATAAAAGATGTATGAAATATTTTGGTTCTTCACAAGTCATATTTGTTGATAATTTATATATTTGAGTTTTTTAAGTATCTAATTCTGTACTTTTCGTTGTCTTAAATGGGAATTCTTATTGAAAATTATTTTATTGTTTTCACTAACGTCAATTCGTAAATTCATTTTGATTTTGAAATCACCATAAAAAAAAGTTATTCTTGCGTGTGTCAATAAAACATATTGATGCTTTTTAAATGTTTTCCCTTGATTGTATTACAATATGTAGTTTTATAAATCTTCAAAGTTACGTATCGCTTGCGAGTACATTTTTCAAATCAAATACAACAATTCATTTACAATTTTTTCCGCTATGTTTATACTTCCAATATTTCTTTTTCATTTTAAATATTCATTTTTCCATAATAATTTTTTCTTCGTTTCATTTTTCACATTTCACGTATAATTTGACGATTTATTGTGTATTTGTTCATGTCGAAAAGCGATCGATTTATCAAAAATTCACACATATATATGGACACAAATCTTTCTGTTTTTTTTTGGATGTGAAAGAAATTGATCTTTTGTGTTTTCTGCCATCATTTTATATTATGCACCGCGAAAAATAAGAATAAATAATATTTACGTTGAATTTGGTGAAAGTTATTTTTACTCATCGAAATTACTGATCGTTCTATCAACCGTAGTTTTAACAATAAAATATCTTTCGAATAATCAAAATCGAAACTAATCTGCAATATTTTGACTTTTCCGGTATCGAAATACCTAATTATTAAGGTGAGTTGAAATGTTAAATATAGTAAATAATTTTGTGTCATCGAACGGAAAATAAATTTCTTCAACGTTTGTTTTGTTCACATACATAGGCATTGCTGTGAGATGCGTGCACAAGCTCTCTTCACATTTTCTATTCTATATTTCTCTTATTCTTTTTAAATATCCCTCTCTTTTTGAATACTGAAGTATGTTTGCAGAGACATATAGAATTCATTAAAATTACTAAAAAAACGTTGACTTTTTTTTAAATTTCTGATATGACTTGTGAAGGAAAGAAAAAATGTATATTGGTATACCCTTTTGATTTTGGATAAACGATTCCAAATGATGATTTCAGTTCAAACATTCCAGGTGATGTCTCTTTTACGGTTCCATTTCATGATTTTGATTCAGTTTACTCAATTGTAATAATCGATTTGATGTGAAATTAATGACGAAAGGCTTCTGGCACTTGCATGTAGTGATGTTCCATTTATTTCCTATTAGAATTGTCAACTAATTGTGTGCTTGTTGAAATAGATTCAAATGATCGTATAATTTGACAACATTGATGCGGCTACAACGAATAATCTTGTGATGTATTCATAGCTGAAGTTTTTGAGAAGAATTTAGGCTTGCAAATGCTGGGTTTGCTCTATACACCGTTCTCGATCTCAACACGTATCGAAGTGTCGGTAAATTCTCGTTGGGTTGTTGCTGACCGTTTGCTATGGTTGGCATTGAATTTACTTCTTTTGGTTCTGCCATGAGTTCGAAATGTGATGTTTTTTCCATTTTTTTTTTTTTTTTTTTTGGTTCAGTTTATAAACACAAAAATTTTCCAAAGTTCGATATTTCTGTTCGCGATGAAATTTATCTGTTGTTTCGAAAAAAAAATGTGTTTGATTTTTATTTTTCACTTGAATCGTAAATGCGACGAATTTTTCTAAGTGTTGAGAAAAAAGATGTTTGATTTTTTTTTTCTCGTGTGGATCAGTTCGTGGATACAACAAAATTTTTCAAAGTGCTGGGCACTTTAAATAAAATAAAATTGGTTCACTTTTCAATATCGATGGATTTTTTCTAAGTCGTTGTTTTTATTCACTTCGAAATTCTTCCGTCGATAGCGATTTTTTCCAAGTGTTAAACACTTTGAAAAAATAAAATCGGTTTCACTCTTCACTATTTTGGTTTTTGAGCAGCGCCAAGATGTAATATTGGACTCTTTAAATAGTCAAATATTACAGCTACGATGTT
>NW_022203881.1:0-9694 GCF_009176525.2 Contarinia nasturtii | reverse complement strand
TTTGCGCTGTCTGTTTGTATATTTGGTTTTTGCTCACATAAATTTGTATTCGTCTTTTTGCAGAATATTCTGTATGTTATTGTTTTCTTCTTAGACCGTCATTTGGTGTGACAAATACAGAAAAGATGAGAGAAAAATACAACGGGCAAGTGTTTTTGCATTCGATTTGCAGTTAATCAAGTGTGTGTTTCTTGTATCTTAGGAAAAGTCCATGTCATCACGCTTTTTGTAAGAACAATGACGATGATGATTACGCTAATTGCTATTTCGTTACGAATAAAACTGGATACTCAACCGAATTAGTCGAATTATCGTTCGGGCTAGTGATTTAATACAATTTTATTTCTTGCATTGATTTATATAAAAAAAGAAAAATGAATATATATTGAGAACCCCACCAATTTGCTAGTATCGACGTGGTTTTTCTCGTTTCAATGAAAAGTGATTTTTTTTTTAATTTGAAACCGTTTCTTGCCACAATGAGATTGAAATTAGTACCATTAATTATGCACATTGTTAATATGAATGGAACCTTAGCGCACATTGACAGCTGCATGCAATTTCAGTACGTTGCATATTAAGCACTGCAATTGATATTTTGTGGCAACACTGATCATTTGTTTACATCTTTCTTTGTTGTTCAATTTCATAATTCCAACCGTCGATTACGTCTTATCACAATCAGCTGTTATCGCTTGTCCTATCAAATAAAACGATTTGTTGAAATTGAATCATTCTAGAAGAAACAGTTAAGGTAATAAGTTCAGTGAATATACAAATTAAAATATATTTCGTCAACTAATAATTTTGAAGAAAAAATGAATAATAAAGAATATTTAATAATATTTTTGATAATTTCCATAATAACCGCCATCGGTGTATTGGCTAAATGTCTATATGACCACCACGTTAAACCTCGCGATAATGTATTTTTCGTAATGTCAGATGATCCAGATTGTTGTAGTTCTAACAATTTAAAAAAACATTTAGTGTGTAGGAGTAAACATTGTTGGGGAAAATTATTGAAAAAATTGATCGACAAAATTGATTCGGCCGAGAAATCAATAAGCATTGCAATGTATAACATGTACAATGATCAACTAATTAATAATATTGTTAAAGCACGTTTGCGTGGTGTCAACGTAAAATTGATTATGGATAAATCGAACATATTAGACATAGAAGATGGAAGAAAATTAAATGCAGCAAGAAATTTACAAACAGCTGGTATGTTAATTATTTATTGAAATCCATTTGTAAATGTTACATAAATTGTCTTTTCTCATATTAGGCGTCAATGTTAAAGTAGCTGGAGACGAAAGAAAACTAATGCATAACAAATTTTGCTTGATTGATCCGATGTCACCTAACAGCGTACTTATTAATGGATCATTAAACTGGAGTACTGGGGTATGTTGCAATATAAAT
This sequence comes from Contarinia nasturtii, assembly GCF_009176525.2. Lineage (NCBI taxonomy): Eukaryota > Metazoa > Arthropoda > Insecta > Diptera > Cecidomyiidae > Contarinia > Contarinia nasturtii. The sequence continues at coordinate 8,266 of NW_022203881.1, read as the reverse complement.
CAAATTGTTTTATTTCCAAATGTCATATATTTTGGTTATGTTTATTTTCTCAGGGAATTAAGAATAATTATGAAAATGTAATGTTTCTTACGGATCAACATCTAATCAAACAATATAAACAGGCGTTTGAATATATGTGGGAGAAAGATACCTCTCCATTTATTGGCTGATCAAATTGATGGTGCAGTACGCATGTGAACGGTTAAAATGTCAACAAATGGAATAAACCACCTCACCAGTGTTGGTAAACGGGCAGATGTTCCGGTTGAAACTGGTACTCGGATTATAGGGGTCCGTCTTCGAACATGCAAAAGTTGATTCCCTAGACTTTCGAAAATAAGGCAGAGACAAGATGAAGTAAAAAATACCATTGTTATGAAACAAATATGTATAATGTCATATCAATCAAGTCTGTATGAATAAATATTAAAAACAATATCTTTAAAAATAAGTTATAATGGTCATTAGTTGATTTTGAATGTCCACATACAGTCAACATAAATAACTGCATGTCTTAATGAGATATTTGACTATGGCAACACCATTAATTTGTTTACAAGCGGCACATGCACGTGTTATCATATGAGTTACTGTTTACAACGACAAATTCATTCTCTGGCTACTACGCCGCATCTATGCAAGACACTCAACCATTATCTCGCTTGAATTGCAAGTATAAACACCAAGTGAATAAAATCATCTTCAACGTGTTTTGATTGTCGTTGTTTTTTGGTTCGATGGAAATCATAATAATTTTTGTAATTCTTTTTTTTGCTTATATGTGGAAGAAATCCAGGCAAAAAGTTGATGTGCATTTCGTTGATATGAGTGATCCGAACTGTTTAAATATCACCAATTTTCGGAATCATAGTGAAAGATGTAAAATTGAAAATTGTAAAGCAAAACTACAAGCTCAAATTATTGAGTGTATTAAAGCCGCCAATAAATCGATTGATATTGCTATGTATAATTTGACAAATCGGAAAATAATTGATAGCATCCAAGAGGCTGGTAACCGTGGTGTTAGAATACGTATTATTGTAGATCAATCGATGGTAACACAAGAAAATACGGATAATTATTTGTTTTCAAAGTTGCCCCATTCAAGAGGTGAGTATTGAAGATTTTTTTTTTTTTTTTCAAATATTTTTTAATGTTCATTTTAAATCATTGTATTTATAACAGGAATTTCAATAAAAATGGCTGGCGGAGAAGAAAACCAACGGAAAAAACTAATGCACCACAAATTCTGTTTAATTGATACAAACGATTGGCTACTAAACGGTAAAGTCATCACTGGATCGTTCAACTGGACTTATGGTGTATGTGATTTTGATTTTTTTATTTTTTATTATGTATGATAAGTTTGGCTTCTTTTATTCCAATTTAGGGCTTGAATCAAAACTCCGAAAATGTGTTTTTCATTGAAAGTGATGAAATTCAAAGAAAATTTAATAAAAATTTCAACAGCATGTGGGAAAATCGCGACACTGTATGGCGAACACCTTTACGTGCATTTAATTATGTAATATATAATTAGACGCGTACTATAAGGCATCTATAGTGTTTATTAGCAGTACTTATATTCTAAAACAGATTATTTAGTTCAGATGAAATACGAGCTCAACTGCAACCGACGCTGAATATTATTTTACACAGGCATTTCTATATATTAATGTTAGTTCTCTTTATCAGCATTTTATTTATTTAAATTGTCAGTACATTTGAATAAAAATTCCATTCAATACAATCATAAATGTGTTGTGAGATCGTTTTATTTAGTAAACACGAAGCACGAAGACAGACTGAATGATAATAAACTGAAACCAAGTAATATACAACTGTGTGTACTGTGTACGAAGTACGTACTACGTATCAATGTAAGTGTTGCTCCGTTTCTATATATAGCCAAGTGTTGCGAGTCTTCGCACATACCGATCTCCATGAAATGTCAAACAGTGCTACAATTGTATATTTGTAGTAAGCATTATACGTATATTATCAATTGTCAATAACTATCACCGTGTTATCAAATCAATTGCCGTACATTATCTTTTGTCCATAAATACATTGTGTTATTTTCTGATCGGTTCATTGAAAGTGCAATAACGTTCGAATTTTATTCTATTTTTATTTAAAAAAAATTGTATAAATTTTGTGTGAACCAAAACCAAAACCAATTGACATAATGACAGACGACGGAGTAAATATTGTGCCACTTTTGATCGGAATAATTGCGTTGCTTTTATTCGTTGTGCTGTATGATTGGTATAAAAAAATGACAATAAACCATCATGAAGTCTATTTTGTGATGATGGGTGAACCCCAATGTTGTAATCCAAATGATGCCAATGCCTCACCGAACAACAATTGTCGCAAATATTGCATGGGAAAATTATTGAAGAAAATTATGGATCGCATTAATTCGGCAAAGCATTCAATTTGCATTGCAATGTATAACTTTTCGAATCATCGGATTGCCGACTGTGTTTTGAGGGCTCACCGACGCGGTGTTAAAGTACGACTTATCATCGATAAATCAATGAGTGAAAGCAATGAAAGTAAAACGCAAGCCAAAAGACTGAAAGATGCAGGTAAAAAATTCATTGAGAGATGTAAACGAACTGTCACAAACAATTGATATTAATTTGATATTATTGAAATTTAATTTTGTCCAGGAATACACGTGAAAGTGTCAGGAGAAGGAGATAAATTGATGCACCATAAATTTTGTCTCATCGATGGAACAACAGCCAAAGGCCTTCTCTTAACTGGTTCTCTTAATTGGACGTATGGTGTATGTTCTAACATTTATACTCATAATTTAATTCAAACTAATGAAATCGTATTCCATTTTGTTTGTTTCTCAGGGTCTGTCGAAAAATTGTGAAAACGTTGCATTCATAAACAATCGTCGTGTCAAACATTTATACAGGGATGCTTTTGATCATATTTGGAATAAATATTCGGTGCCATTCTTCAGAGAACGAGCTTGATTCAAATAAATGAAATAAATAGCACAAAATTAACGGATTATATTTTAATAAAATGGAACTTATCATATACAATTTATTGAAACGTAATTTTGACGGTAGTTTCACATCAATACGGGCGATTTTTTTCCCAAATTAAAATGCATTTACCATATTCATTTTTTTTTTTTTTTTTCAAATGAGTCACAACCTCGAACGTTATGTTTGTGTGAATTTATTGTCGTTGTTTCACCTCAATTATTTTCATAGTTCCATTTTCATAATTTCATTTATATTGAAAGAGAGCCAAATTGTCAAAATATTAATTGATTGGTGTATGTATTCCCAAATTGTGGAATATTGCTATTTTCATAAATTGTTGATAAGATTTGGATAGAAAACATCAGATAACACAAAGCAAAATTAATGAATTTAAAACGAAAATGTATTAGTATTGATTTTCGACAAGTGATTGTTAAGTAAATATTGAAGATTAGTGAAGAGTGTATTGGATTTCAATACAAATGGAATAAAGGTGTTAAGCACTCACTTTTTGTCTGATACATATTGAAAAAAATATGAAATCACTCCAAATCAATATTTCATAGATATTTTATGGTTATTTCAAGGCTTATCACTACTCTGTATCACAATTTTGATGATGCTGCTAACTGTTATTAAATGGAAGCTATCTCAAGATCCATTGTGTTATTAATAACATTATTGCGTATTAGTAAAATAAATGGTTTGAAATATTTCCTTTTTTTCTATTGACTGCGATAAATAGCAAAAAAAAGTTGTATTAATATGAGTAATCCACAGTCATATTGATGATAAGTGTGTGTGTATGTGTGGGAGAAAGAGAGAGAATTCAATAGACCATTTCAAAAAAGTCATTGTTTTATCCACAAATTGTATTTTGGGCATTGTGTTTTATCTATCAATTGACATTCAACGTCTATCCAACATATTCGAACGATATTGCATTATCGTATAAAAATTTTCGCAACAGTGCCGTCGATTCAATATTATCTTCGCTATAAATAGGAACCACGTTCAGTTTCTCAATTCATATTTGTTGAATGTCAATCAATGAGTCTAGTGACAGGTAATCAATAAGAAATACAGACACATTTTATGCCAACCTGAACGAGAGTAAACGGTTTTAATGCCACCAGAGAAAGGAAGAATAGCAAAAAAACCATTGATTTATTATTATTCAGTGTGAGAAGAAGAGCGTTCCAACGACATCGTACGGAAATGACATTCGAATGGAATCTGGTGGCGAAATCCATCGTTTCGAAATCGGAAACAGCTGCGCGTATTGACACAATATTAATTAAATTAAATATAATATTTTCCTTTCATTTTAACCATAACCATATTGAAGGAAATGAACAACTCTTACTCCGCAAAGTAGTGGCAGCAGCAGTGTGTAACATCAAAATGAAATCCAAAATCCATCTAAAAATATTAAATCGCTTTATCACTGCTCAATCTGACGTTTATTTGTATTATTATGATTTTTATTCCGTTTTATTGTATATTTTTTCTTCTCTCATCGCCTTTCAATATTTCCACCATTCCAGAAGCTGAGTTCAGTCATGCTACCGGATTTTGGATTTTTTCATTGTGAATGATATTTCGAAAAAAAGAAAAAACCATATCGCTCGCAGTGGAAACTAAATACGGAAAACTGTATTTGCAGGCAACGAGTGTTGAACACACTGATTGGGAAAATGTGCATCGAAAATCGACACTAATATTAAATCGGAACGTGTATTGAACTCTGTGTGTATAGTACGAATGGGTGGGTGCATGCATAGGCAAAGACACACCGCATGACTCTTGTATAAATAAATAATATTATTATCACGATTCCACTATTATTCGGATAGTGTCATATTCGGAATTGCCGGATTTTGGCGACATCGTCTATATCACGTGGCTGCTATTGCTCCTCTTTTTATTGTTGCGTACCATTTTGTTATATATTTTTTTCGTAGCACCGTCTGCGTAAATATTTTTCTTCACATTTTCAATATTTACGTTATTGTCTTATATTTTGATTGTAAATAAGCAGAGAAATGTTTTTTTTTGCATTATATTTGATTATATTTTGAAAGCATGCTTATCAATCGATAGCAAAATTTAAATATTGTTGACAAAACGTTTGAAGGTGTTGAAAGAAAATCAATATTACGAGTACTCGTCGAGAAATTTAAACAATGACACTTTTGACTGAAGAACCAGACATTATTGCAATTTGTAAGTTTTTTTCAAGACATTTCAAAACAAATTGTTTGAAATATAAACTTAAACGTAAAATGGATTTTTTTTCTGTTGTTTTTGTTGTTGTTGAAAATAAAATAAAATAATTCTCAATGAATCATGGAGAAAGCAAAATTACTCGAGTTTCATTGTCTTTTATAAAATAGTTGCTTTATTGTTTAATTTTATAATCGATTCATATTTCAACCACTGTGTTTACAATGTTACATTTGATATGAATAAACGAAGTATAGATTGCTTGTATAAATAGATAGAATTCATAACATTCTATTTTTTAAGTAATGATAAATAAAAGTAATGATCAGTTACTGTATGCAATATGTTGAATAATAGTGACTAAGATACAGTTTACATGTATTTTTTTAGGCTTATCGGTTAAATTTGTTGCACATCCAGCCATATGCCATCATTCGGAACCAGTGTATTTTTTGTTGTTGAATATTTGATCGGTATTTGAGTTCGATTGCACGTTGAGAATTTGAAATTTTGCAAAAACGACACCAACCCCACGTGGATGAGAAGTTCTGCAAATCGAAAGCCGATGCATTTTCTGGGACCTGAAAATAATGAAATAAAGAAAAGATTTTATTGATTTGTAAGTGAACAAAGTGGCAGTGTTTCATATACGTACCATCACCAAACGGCAAATATTCCCGGGGAGAGACATCTTGTGAGAATCTTTCCGGAATAAATTCTTCTGGTCGTGGGTAAAATTGTTCATCGTGATGAATTGCGAATGTTGGAATGAAAACACACATGCCTCGTGGAATCGTTAGATTTGTATTCGGAACTTTATACGGTTTTGTTGCAATTCTAGTCAAAATCCCGGCAACTGGGTGCTTTCTCACAGTTTCTGAAAACAATAAAAAGTTTTGAATAACGTCCGACTTTTTTTTTTCGTTTTTTCTACCTTTTATTATTTGTTTGCAGTAAACCATTTCATTCAGTGCGTCGTATGTTAAAAGTCCATTGTGTTGTTCCAAAATGGACGAAATTTCGGTCCGTGCTTTCTCCTGGATATTCTTATTTTCTGGCAATGACAATTCATATAAACAATATGACAGTGTTGCTGTGGAATCGCCGTAGCCTGCAGAAAGTAGATCATAAGCAAAAGCTGAGATTTCTTGCGTTGTCAATTCGGATTCAATTAAAATTTGCAGATAGTCGTTTCGTGGGACATTTGTTTGAGATTTCTGACGACGTTCAATTTCCTGTTGAAGAAATTAAATACATTTAATTTAACTAGATCATCTAAAATCAAAACATTTGTTGCATTAGACTAGTTGCAGGCTACCTGTTGAAAAACATTCATGAAAAAATCCGAAACTTCTTTTGAATGTTTTCGAATGCGAAAGAGTCTCGCAAAATTTGGATGCGCAATTGTGAGAAGTTTTTTCCAATGTGACAAATGTGGTTTCATTGCCTTTTTTGCCATTTCTTGTGATTTCGTTCCAAATTCAATGCCAATGGCCACCGTTCCAATCACATTAGTCGCAAATTGACTGAATGAGTCGCGGATTTCCACTTGATTCTTAGTTGATATGATTTTTTTCTTTAAACCGTCAACGAGTTTATCTCCAACGGCGCACATAATTGGAAAAATTCTCTTCATTTTCGCCGATGTAAAGGCTGGAGTTAATTTTGGTCGAAGTTGCTTCCATTTATCATGCTCCAAACTTCCCAAAATTACTGATAGCGGATCATCCTTTTCGTTGTTATACATACACCGATTACGAAAATATTTGAAATCTTCCGTTAATATACAACGTGTAACGTTCATCAAGCGATCTATCATCAAGCAACATGGCTTGTCCATTAAAAAAAATCCGATTATTGGTTGATCTCTTCGATTGGATTGATAAAAGTCGGCAAATTGAAGAGCGAGATGTTTGTCAAGTGAAATACTCCCGAATATAAACGGAAACTTTAGACCGACGAATGGAACTTTCTTGCGCCACCAGTATGAGAACTGTACAGTAAGGTAACAGAATCCAATCACAATCGAACCAAAAACAATATAACACAACATTGAAAAAATCATTTTTACAGAATTTTCACATAAATTTTCACAAATTAACATAAAAAATTCATATTCACACTTTGCCACTTCAATATTATAATTAAATCAAGATTGAATTGTTCGCAAATATGATCGCACTTTTTAAAAATAAATGGAATGTAGAATATTCTTTTTCATCAACTGAAGTCTGACTAAGTAAAATCAAAGTGTTTTTTTTTACTGGTTTTGAAATACAATCGAATGTTTGTATTTGAATTATGTGAACGATATGACTGCTAAGCGCGGAATGATATTATTTTTTACTGTACGCGATATATATCCATTTTGAAACAATTCGCATTCTGTTTATATATGTTGAAAATTAACCATTGCGTTTACTGAACAATCTTAATTCCAAACACTAACGATGATCCCATGAAACAATTGTTTTGCCTTTTCAACTTTATACAAATACTTTAAACTACTCACATTGTGCGCTTGTATTTTTAGTGTTAGGATTGCCAATACGGTAAAACCGGAACGTTGCATGCGGAAATCGTGTGAATAACGGAAAAAAAATTGGTCCCATTCGATACGGGGTTTACTGTACGATATGCCTTCGGATTTATTTTCGTATGCATCGTTTATTTGTTATGTGTTCCAGGAATAGTGCGTAGAATAAACATTCATAAACAGAACGGCAAATTCTGATTTCATATGGAGACAAAATCAAATATTGTGCCTATTCATGACTATTCAAAAATACGCACTACTCGAAATCGAATAATTATAAGCATTTATCGAAATAAGTTTTTAATACAGAGTTGTGATTCTGTTCATCGAATCACGTTTCAAATTGCGCCGATCTCATCAAATAACATGCATCAACGAATTGTTTAGTTTTTTTTACTTTTCATCCACAATATCGATACATAAGTTTATTGAGTTGTGTGTTTACTAGGGTGCATCGATTTTTTATTTTTGAAAATGAAAAAAACGGCTA
>NW_022203880.1:3697-4584 GCF_009176525.2 Contarinia nasturtii | reverse complement strand
ACCAAAAAATATGTTTCAACTTTGGCAACGAAATATTTTTTAATTTAATAGCAGAAGTACCCGAGAAAAGATTTTTCACACTTTCATGATGAACCCATTTGTACGACATTTGAAAGTATTCTATTTTCTAACAAAACACTATAAAAAATATGTCTGACGTTAATTTTGCCATAAAAATTATTTTTGAAACACTTTTCATAACTAAAGTCACAAAAAATTTGAATTTTTGTATGGGAGCCATGTCTGTATGCTACCTTAATGGCATGAAAATTTGTACAGGTTATTTTTTTCACAAAAAAATAACATTCGCAGGTTTTGGAGAAATTTCAGATACAAAATATTCGTTTTACTTTTCCGCACACACCTAGTGTGAAAGGGGAAAGTATTGCAATAGGTCAAAATTTACGAAACCTCAAAAACATGTTTTCTGGACGTTTCTGAGGTCAGAGTACCCGAATCAGGCCGTTTTGAGTATGGTTGGTGTGGGTCTGTTCCACGTCGTACGTCGTACGTCGTACGTTGTCCGCCGTACGCAAAATTTGTCCATCGATTATCTCACCCCCCAGAAAAGTTATTTAAAATCTGACTGTACAGGATGATTGGGGGTCCCGAGGAATAGAAATCATTAGATTTTGAGCGATTTTGGTCGATGGAAAAAATTGTCATGCCTGGAGTGATACCTATGAAAAAGAGTCCAATTTTCGCCCAAAAGTCATACTTAATGTAGACTTAAACACTCAAAAATATGTATTGGGGAGTTTTTTGGCACGAGAAAACCGAATCCGAAGTTAATTTTGAGATACAATCACTTTTTGATACAGTTTCCTTGAAAAAATCACTAAAAAATTGCATTTTTGTATGGGAGCCATGCCGTCACCTTAATGACG
>NW_022203880.1:0-3597 GCF_009176525.2 Contarinia nasturtii | reverse complement strand
AGAAGCGCCATCTCTTTCACGCCAGGTTCTCATATATTTTTTTCTTGTAAATAAAATTGCAAAATTGTATAAATTGAATAAGTTTTGCTGAACACGAAGTGAAGCTATTCTGGTGAATCATATAATATAAAATATTTGTGTGTTTTTTCAATTTTTTTTATTTATTATAAATTCTATTAATTATTTTCGTTATTATTATTGCAAAACTTATTCAATTTATACAATTTTGCAAGAAAAAAATATTTGCAAGAAAAAAATATATGAGAACCTGGCGTGAAAGAGATGGCGCTTCTTAAATCGAGTCGCGTTGAAAGCCGACTGTAAGTGATACTCGGTACCTCCCATACAAAATTTTCAATTTTTGGTTCAAAAAAGAATATTTTGTATGGGAGGTACTCATAAATTTCGTTGAAATTTCTCCAAACTTTTCGAATGGTTTTTTTTGTGAAAAAAATAACCTGTGCAAAGTTTCACGTGCTTACGATACCATACAGGTATGATTCCCATACAAAAATCCATTTTGTTTTACTTTTGTATGAAAAGTGTTTCAAAAATAATGTTTATGGCAAAATTAACGTCAGATATATTTTTTATGGTGTTTTATAGAAAATAGTATTCTTTCAAATGTCGTACAATTGGGTTCATCATGAAGTGTGAAAAATCTTTTCCGAGTACTTCTGCTATTAAATAAAAGGATATTTCAATGCCGAACACATTTTTTGGCCTCAAACTTAACGCCGCTTGAAAGGCTTGAAAAATCGAACAAATATTATTTTGAAATAGCTTAATAGAATACGCATCTACCACCGTGCGGAAAAGTTCGTCTTACTCCTGTAAGACTCTTTATTTTATTTTAATTTGAAAATTTTGTATGGGAGGTACCCCTAATTTTAATTGAAATCTCTTCAAACTTTCAGAATGTTATTTTTTTGTGTAAAAAATAGTCTGTGCAAAGTTTTACGTCATTAAGGTAGCATACAGGCATGGCTCCCATACAAAAATTCAATTTTTTTGCGGTTTTTTCAAGGAAACTGTATCAAAAATTGATTGTATCTCAAAATTAACCTCGGATTCGGTTTTCTCGTGCCAAAAAACCCCCCAATACATATTTTTGAGTGTTTAAGTCTACATTAAGTATGTTTCTTGGACGAAAATTGGACTCTTTTTCATATCACTCCAGGCATGACATTTTTTTCCATCAACCAAAATCGCTCAAAATCTAATGATTTCTATTCCTTGGGACCCCCAATCATCCTGTACAGTCAGATTTTAAAAAAAATTTGTGGGGGGGTGAGATAATCGATGGTCAAATTTTGCGTACGGCGGACGACGTACGACGTACGACGTGGAAGCGACCCACAACAACCATGCTCAAAACGGCCTGATTCGGGTTCTCTGACCTCAGAAACGTCCAGAAAACATGTTTTTGAGGTTTCGTAAACTTTGACCCATTGCAATACTTTCCCCTTTCACACTAGGTGTGTGCGGAAAAGTAAAAGGAGTGTTGGTGTCTACATTGTTACACTAATTTTGTTCTCTTTGTCTGCAAAGGACCATTCACGGATGCTTTAAACATTTTCAATTCACTGTTCGGACAAAGAAAACTTTTTGTAAATGCAGTAGAGAATAAAATCGACACTCATGAAGAGAATGGTGGCTGGTAGCCGCTTCTATGTATGTGTGACTTTACTTACTGTCGTTTGTAGGCGCATTGCTTCACAAGTGCGATTTCATGCACTGAAATACAGGGAGATTAAAAATAAACTTGTTTTTTTTTTTGTTGATAGTTAAAGATTCGCATAAAGTTGACACTCCTTAAACAATGCATATATTCAATGAAGTCATATCGTGTATTTTCGAATCGTTTTTTCATTCGTACAGTCTTTTAAAAGTAAAGTAATGCACCATGGACTTTAAAATAGAATTATCACAACTTGTGGCATCTTATCGTTTATGCGTTTCCTTTTCTCTATTGCACTCACTCGATGTCACTCAGTGTGCAAATGAATTTGTCGTCGTTCGTTTCTCTTCAATCACTTACAAAATGAACGCAATTATTCCCGTCATTATTTTCTTAACTTCAATTGAATGTGTCGCATCAATAAACTATCATCAAATCGGCGATTGTCATTACGTCGATTCGTATCAATCGTTTGACGGTAAATTTAATTTGACATTCATTTGTGTTGAGACAAATTACGAAAATACATTTTTCACAAAAGACACCGCGTCCACATGCAAACGAAACAATTATAAATTCTACAAAAGTGCAATTGGTGTGATTAATTTCAAAGATTGTGATCTACATCAAATCGATTCGAATTTCTTCGATGTGTACTCGAATGTGTTTAGCTTAAATATATCCAATCTTGGTTTGCAGTCACTGCAACCCGATTTTTTCAAATCGGCAAAAAGTTTAACCAAAATAAATGCATCGCACAATTACTTGAATGAGATGCCAACATTGAATCAGTCCAACAAGCTCGTCGACGTCGATTTTTCATATAATTTGATCAAAAACATCAATGCAAATACATTTACAGCCGATAGTAACCGTGTGGAAATGTTGAACTTATCACATAACAACATAACGGAGTTGAGTGTTCAATTGTTTAAAACAATGCCCGAATTGAAGCGTTTATATGTGTCACAAAATCGAATCGGTGACCTTCCATCGTTTTTATTTCACAATTCGAAAAATCTCGTCGAAGTTGACTTGTCAAACAATCAAATCGGTCGAATTGATGATTTGGCATTTTTCGGTGATTCAAATTTGGATAAAATCAACTTGTCCAACAATCAACTCACGGCATTCAATAAGAAAATCATCGAAAATCATGAACATTTAACTCATTTGGACATTTCGCATAATCTTATTGACAAACTCAAAGCAGACACATTTCAAAATCTTCGGAATTTAATGCATTTGAATTTGGCTGAAAATCCAATTAAAGCGGTTAACAATGAAACGTTTTTGACTCTCGTCAAATTGGAGCATTTGAATTTGTCAAAAACTTTGTTAAAGGAAATCAAACCGCGAACGTTTTTACATCAAATTAATTTGAAAACTATTGATTTGACAAACAATGAAATTCAGGTATTGAATTCGGATATTTTTCCCGATAAACTCGAAATATTGCAAACGATTTTTGTCGAGGGTAATCGATTACACACATTAAATGGTTTCACGAGCTTAATTTATTCCAAATTTCATGGTATCGAGAGCAAAAAATTCAAATGCACATTTTGGAATGTTGAATTTCAACCGACAACGTGGACGGAACTAGATAACACATGGGTAAAGATTAAGTGCACAATATCGGATGATAGACAACATAATGCAATCTATACGACAGAAGTATCGAGTGTAAGCAGAGAATATAGACAGATTGATAAAAACACAAATGAAGTAACCACAGTCAATTATGGAAAAACCAAACAACTTGAATCAAAACATATCATAGGCTGTAATGGTGCTGAAACGTCTATGCACATATTTATAACTACTTGGATCAATAGTGTTTGTTTGATTGTCGCTGTTATTTCGTTGATTTACTTCATTTTACATCGAAGACGAATGCACAAAATCACCGACAA
>NW_022203879.1:0-7335 GCF_009176525.2 Contarinia nasturtii | reverse complement strand
GCTCATTCACTATTTGTTGTCTTTCGTCTTCCATTTTTTTATTTAATCATTTAAAATTCACGTCGTACAAAATTTGTTAGTGGTGAATATCGTACCAAATTATCGTGTATAATTAAGCAGTACGCTTTAGTATTTTCCGGTATGTTTCGATTTGATTCGATTTCAATTAGCACATCAATTGTGTCGACATTTGGTAAATGAGATACAACTGATGTTATACTTTAACAATTAAAGTTGATCTGATTTATTCTCAATTAAACTTCTGCTTTTATACAATTCACTACGTGCTATAATAGTAAACAATTAATAGTCGAAAGTCCATAGTCTAAATTCCATAATCTTCTGGAATATGGCAGTTTAGTTTGGCTTCCGTATCATGGTATTCATAAAAACAAAATTGAATCATGCCTGCGTCAATTCACAATGTTCGCACTCAAAGAATACCCAAATATTACAAACGATTTCAAAATCTCATCATACAGCACTCGTCTAAACAAACTTAATTTGCAGTCACTTCAAAGGCGCCGTATAAATGCATCAATTTTATTTATATTCGATTTGCTACACAACAACGTCCATTGCCCATCACTGAAGACTGAAATTGCGCGTAATCAAAACGAACGTAACCCGAGAAATGTTGAGTTTTTCAAAATCAACGATAAATTATTGAGAATCAATCCATCGGTTCCACTCAATCAAATGTGCAAAATGTCAAACAAAGACCACGACCTATTCTCAACTCAAACAAAAAGATCAACATTCAAAAACCAACTATTAGCCCTAAGCGATGAACACTTTTCTAACCTGTCAATAGTGTCGAATCATAATACTGTTTTCGTAAACGATTTAATGTGATATTTTACATATTTTCTTTGACTCTTTGTACTTGGTGCAATATGGATATCAACTATTAATTATTTATTTATTTATATATTTATCAAATTCTCTCCAAATTCGATTTGGAAATGATATTTAATTCTTAATTTTTGAAAAGATGTGGTTTTTAATGGTGATCAGATTACTGATTCAAACCTTTTTCCCACCATACATGTATAAAAACTATGTACACACTCAAACATGATTCAGCCAGTTTTTGGCGGTGAATAAATATTATTATTATTATATTATTATTATTATATTAAAAAAATCACAGAATAACTACCGTATTTCTAAGCAATTGATAAAGGAGAAACGAAAGAACAATTTAGTATTAGCTTGATTATAACTGTGAATACTTATGGTATGAAAATATATATGCAAAAAAAAATGTGAAATTTCCAAATTCATTGCCTTTTCTTTGACTCTCTCTAAGACCGTCGCGCATTTCAGACTCATACAAAATCGAATTGAATCGTACTGATACTGGTAAGTTTATAGAATAAGACCATATTATCCGAAATATGGTGGTAAAAGATTACTTAAGCACGAACAATCTCCCGATCGTAGCGCTTTGTTACCTGTTACTTGAAAATTTTGAGAAAACACTCAATCACTTGATCAAGTAAACATTGATTGAAGTTTGAAATACAGTTCAGAATATTGTCATTTGATTTCAAATCATAATAAAGTAAAGAATGGATTTTTCAAGACTTATAATCGATCTCGTTATTGAATGTGAAACTGAGTGCGATGCATTGGCTGTAAGTTTCATTGGTCAGCTTCAGCGTGGTGTTCCTGACATCCAATATACAGAAAATTATGTGCGTTCCGCCATGCCCTTGGTTTCTACGTATTGGGAAAGAATTGGGTTGGATTACCATCCCCCCTGTAGAACAGATTTGGGAATTACCCCCTTAGAAATTTCATTTTTTTGAGAAAAATATTCTTTCGATTTGCTAACCAGTAAACATATCGAAGTGTGAATAAAAGTTTTTGATGTCACCTATACAGATCGATATAAAGTGCCCAACCGGCTAAGCATATGAAGAGACAAAATGCGAATTCCCCTCATCTGTGCCATCTTGTATTCCATAGTTGAATTCCCATTAGTTACAATGAATTGAATCGAAAAAGAGAAAACAAAACAACAACAGTAACATGGCTACATAGATCTGTTGACCAGTGAGATACGTATAACAATGGAATGAAAGAATGAAGAAAGCGTATATGTGTATGTATGCATCAGCACGCATAGATGTACAGCTCTGTGTGGCCGTGCTATTGTTGTTGTTTTTTCTCTTTTTCATTTCAATGCTACAGAATTAAATTCAGTTTTTCGATCTAATTCGAACTAATGTGAGGTGGCGCTGATCAGCTGCGTTCGCATAAAAAAGTTCCCAATCTCATATACGCCAACCCCGCTTGAAAGTGCCGAAAAAATAAAATTGTGAAATTGAAGGCTACCCTAATGACCAGGGCAGGGGAGTACCCTACCATGTCAAAATTTGGTCGGATCAAAAAATAATGTACTACAAAGTTGTTCAGAATGATGAGAGAAATTTTTTATAATATAAAAATGAACCCCCGCCCTCCGAATTGGGTCATTCAGGAAGATCTCTAATACAGTAGCTTTTTTATATGAAATCTGTCACACTAACGCCCTCACTCTATCTTTTGGCGAACTAAACAGAATAAAGTTTAATATAAAAGTAAAGTCTCCATCAGGATATTTTATACAGCCGGTGTCAAGATCAATAAAACTGTTAATAGAATCTGCCATTTTTACGCAATTTTGCGATGTGATTGCCAGATTAAGAATATAAATAAAATAAATGAACGGAATAAACGAACTTAACAGAACAGAATTACAAACTAGAATTACAACAAGAACTAAACAATAACATTACGTTTTGTATCTATCTGTCAAATGTCACACTCACACTTATGAGTTTACGTATGGAGATTTTAACAAAATCATTTCTACAAGATCTACACACTCTACACCCGAGGCTTTTTAAGTTAAATTATGGAATAACATATGCGCTCATTCTCAAACTTGTGAAATAATATCCCATTCTATATATAGATGGCACTGTCTATACGAAGTTCGGCAAACAAAGCATTACGCTTATTGAGCGCATTACACCTCTTCATTCAGGGCGGTCAAAACTATATACATTTTATTTTTTCGGCACTTTATATCGATCTGTATAGGTGACATCAAAAACTTTTATTCACACTTCGATATGTTTACTGGTAAGGATTTTCGCGAAAAATGTGAAGACCTTTTTTTTAGCTCTTCACTTTCTAAAACGGGAGAAAATATTCAATTTTGCTAGGTTTTTTTGGCGAAGAGAAAAATCTTTCAATTTGCTAGGGTTTTTTTTGAGGCAAATGCTCTGAGACACCCCCCCTAGGAACGAACTATTCAAAAATGCATTTTTGAATTTGTGCGAGACCAAATCGAAAAAGTTACCCCTTTACATTTTTGGAAAATTTTGAAATTACCCCCCCCCCTTGGATCGCCAACTCCAGAAGCTATGGCTGCACAGATGGTGCTCATGTATGTTGGTATTGCGTCACTGCTGTCCCCCGTGATTAATATTGGGATAATACACAATTTTTTTTATGAATCAACACTAACCGTGCGGAAGCTACATTCGAAATGTTTTTCACAAAATACTGCCGAACATAGCACTGAATAATATCGCTATACTGCTGAATAAGAGCTCTCTGACGATCCTGTTCGTCTAATATATTGCGAAAACTATTGAAGAAATGTCTCAATTGAGTGAATTTTGAAGTGATTTTGTGTTATTGAGTTAAATCGATTCAGGAGATTTAATTCATACGAAAAAATAAATTTTATATCAATTTTAAGTCAATTTCATTCATGTAATAAGATTTCCATCCTCTTTCATTATAATAATGATAATGTACATACCTTAATTACCTAGCCAAAATAAATAAGACACGTGACCAAACGATCGAGCGCGATATTTTTTGGATAGTCCAATACATATATTCTATTGTTTATGAGAACCATATCGAAAGTGAGACATAGAGAGAGATAGAGAGAGAGAGGGAGAGAGAGAGAGATAGAGAGAGAGAGAGAACGCAAACGTGGTTTTCGTGTACATCGAATGCAATTAATAAAGATATTGAATGTTGGTCGAAAGTTTTGTTCATCAAATCGATGTTTATAGAAATGGAGTATATTCAAATAGTTGGGGCTGATCCTGGGCTGAGTCAATTTAAAAGCTTTCAACCATATCCGTTTTCGAGAGAAGAAGACTATGGTTGAGAAGAAGACTATGGTTGCAATCAAATTGCCAAAGTTGTGCGCTGTGTTTGACTTGAGAATTGTGTTTGAAATTTGCCAATGGTCAACATCAAAAATCGACTCTGATTCGAATGACATTCGAAAAAATAAAATAAAATGAGGCAAAAAACACAACCCATTTTTCAAATCGAATGAAAAGTTTTGCAGCAATTTTATTTTCGTTCTTCTATTTCACTTGGCGTTGCTGCCATCCTTCACATTTCTGGTGTTTTCAAATCGCCTGGCCTTACACACATCGAAACACACACACACACACACAGAGAGAGAGAGAGAGAGAGAGAGAGAGAGAGAGAGAGAGAGAAAGAAAAAGACAGTGAGCTTTCGATCCGGTTCGATTTGTGTGAATATCGTCTGTTGAAATAACGCTATACTATGTCGCATCAAGGAAGTTTAACTAGATCTCGAGTTTTCAAACATTTCCAAAAGTTTTTGCAAAATCAAAAAATTACTCCATACGCCGTATGCATTTCTCTCTGTCCCTCTCTACGTACATTGTATTTGCCGTGAAAAAGACTTTCTCGCTCACTTTTTGTCTTCTCATGACACATTTCGAACAAATAAAGCATTACAAACGGCTCCGATATCACACAGACAACTTATTGAAATGCGAGTGAGAAAGAGATTCCCGATTTCAAATCTTTCTCTTCGCTCAGCTCATTCAGTTTCCATCGATGGAATTTATTGTGTGCCGTCGTTAGCCGGGCGATATTTTTCGAAATTCACATTCATTCTTTTGACACAAATTGTCAGTTAATTTTACCGTAATATGTTTGGCTGTAATTGAATTTTTGATATTTTTTGTCGTTTGTCGTCGTCTTATTTGCTTCGATTTGTTTGTCGATGCTCTGTGTGACAAGCATCTTTGGTACACAACGACGACCAAATGCATTCTGTTCACCCTCAGGCTTGAATTCGGTGGCTGCCCATCAGCTTCACTGTTTTCAATTTGTATAAACTTGAACAAATCAAATTAATAATGAGATATTGCCCAACGACGATAACAAAAAAACCTAAGCGAATCTCCCTTTCTCTCACAGATAGAAAATAACGTCGCAATGTGGCTCGAAGGAAATAGAGAAATAAGAGTGAATTGGACGAATGAAAAACTAATAGAATAAAACTATGCGAATCTTATTCGTTTACTTCTACTTCTCGGTCCTTTTAGTTTGGTTCGTCTTCTTTTGTTTTGGATTGAAAAGAGCATGGTGGTTGACACTTACAAAATAGCAGTCGACAAACGAACGAACGAATGAAAAAAAAGATGACAACAACGACGATTCGTATAAAACGAATAAAAGAGAAACCTGTCAAATAAATACCTCCATCTCAAATTCGATTACTTGCTTCTTTTTTCTTTCGTTTTTGATGTGCACGCCGTTTCCATCTTTCCCTTTTGTTACACTCATATTGCCTCATTCGAACCCCCATCACTCCAAATGCAATTTTACGCGATCACGTCGGCTCGGACGATATAATTCAAAAGTTCAACATGTACTTACTATATGCCATTTTTTTCATTTCGAAATTATCTTTGCAATTTACATGCTATCACTACGAATCAACAATAATTTTTTTTTTTTTTATAAAAATAATGTTCAAATGTCCTTCGAATCAGTTTTTGTTATGTCTTTTTTTCTTTATGATTATCACCAAATAAAGCTTTTGTGTATATAATTTTGAGTGGAATCGCTTTTCTGTGCAAAACTAGCTTATTCTAATTCTCACATTTGCTTCCCTTATAATTTAGTGTTTCGATTTGAAAAATGTGATCTATGTGATTTTTAATGAGAGCCACTTTATTTAGACAACAATAGATCATTAAACGATAATTGGAATAACACATTGAGGTGAAAGTTCCTTTGCATATTACATTTCACGTAGAAGCATAATAAATTATAAAAAAATAAAATAAAAATGTTTTTAGTATTGAACACAGAACGTTCGCTTGATACAGTCGACACGTATCCACAGAGCCACATCAGTGCATGATTTGCACTAAACTATATGACTACTTGTGCAGAGTGTGTGTTTTTCAAATGAACCGTCACACATTTTCATGCATAAAAAACACTTCAATCGTTGTTTAGTCTCTTTCAATGTACAAAATCGATTAAATATTGAAAAAATAATACAAATTATCCCAAATATGAACTTGAGAGATGAATTTTGTTTGAGTTTTTTACATCGCAATGCTAATTTTTTTCTAGAGCAAAAAATCACTACAAATTGAATCAATATCAAACGAAATTAAGTTTTAAATCTTTCATTGGATATTTAACAATAAAATAAAACATGAAAAAAATTTAATAATTTAAAAAAAAAATAGTTTTTTTCACGCAAAATCATTTTACACTGAACTTGCAAAATCAAAGTGTAAAATGACGATTCACACTGGGAAGAAACAACTTCAGTGTAAATGGGAGGAATACAATGAACACATTCATGTTCACACTGTTCAATTTCTCTGAGTTGTATCGTTCAAGACCTTCTTTTTAATTTGTTGGCGCTATATTTGACCTTTTGAAGAAAAAAAATCATTTAAAATATTTAAAACATTTTTTGTTTTTGTTTTTATTTCTTTTTATTAATTTTCTTTAAAAAAAAGTACATTCTTACCTTCTTTACTATAACTTACCAATGGAAATATTTGCAGGTTGCTTGTGATAAAATTAACTAAATGTGATTTTTGTCTAATCTGTAATACTATTGCCCCAATTGCTCTTAAAACAGCTGATAAATATAGCCCAATTATTACTCCATGGTGAAAGTAATTTAAAATAGCTAACCTGAAACGTTATTTCCTACAGCATTAAAAAGCAGATTACCCTGAATTTTACGAATCATTCCCGGTCTGTGTTATTTGATGCATCCGTTGCTAAAACATCCGCATGATGTGATGGCGACCAAATAGCAGATGATCATAAATTCGCAAGGAATGATTCCAAATCAAATTGATCGTCCGCTGATGAGCTGCTGAGTTGATCGTCTGCTGAGGATTGTCCGTTGTTCGGTGGTTGGAAATTCTGTTCATACGAAGAATTGCTTTGTTGAATCTCTTGTTCTTCATGTAATGCCTCCACTTCCACTTCTATATCTATTTCCTCGACAATCAT
>NW_022203878.1:0-7708 GCF_009176525.2 Contarinia nasturtii | reverse complement strand
CTGTGTTATATATGTTTTTAAAAAAAATTATGGAGCAACCCTCGTATTAGTATAAAAGTCATTTTTGAAATTCAAAGTTAAAAATGACATTTATACTCATACAGTGAAAAAACCAACAAAATTGTACTAGATTTGGTATGATTCTATTATTGCTCTGAAATGGAGTAAAAACAGGTTATGTTGCCCGGTTTTTACTGTCAGTGAACGATATCTCAAATGGTGTTTCTAGTGACTGGAAAATCTGAGCGGTAAATCTATGAATTTATATGCACCAGTGCAAGTGCAATTTTGCAAGGGACCGACATTTTTTTTTTCGACAATTCGAGATGTTCCATCGTTGTGAGGTTTCACTGTAATTGGATACAGTTCAAAGAAAATTCATATCCGTTGTAGCTCTATTCGAGAGTCAAGCGCAATAAGGGCACACTATATAAACGCCATCTATTAATAACCGACTAACTACAATGTTAATCAAACGTATCTGTTTCCCCTTTTTATTTACTCCCTTCCCCTCTCGCTATACTTTTACATTGTAGTTAGTCTGATTTACAAAGATGTCGTTTCTGTGTAAGATGTGTGACGTCACAATGTATTTATATGGATAGCGCTCGACTCTCGGCTCTATTGAGCTAACACACTTGCCCAACCTGACGAAAAGTAACATAATTTTTAGTGTTCACACAATCCGCATTCACCATCAACGCGTTTGCAAAATGTATGCGCGTATATATACATGTGTGAAGAGGAAAACAAACAAACGTTACTACATGTAACGAAAGCACCGTATATCTATCTATCTATAGTCTATCGAATATATGCGAGTGCATTCATTGCTCGTACACATCATGTTTTTTATGAGTTTTTAACCCATCTCGCATTCGGTACGTTATATAAAATGGAACACTTTTCCATGTTATAAATAACAGCTTTAAATTAAGTTCCTTCGATTAATTGGAATCCATGTTTGTTGAGGCGACGATGTGATTTAGAGTAATGTGCGTACGCTTTGTTGAAACGAAAGCCCGTTGGCAAAACATTGGATAGCTCAACTTGCTTCATGAAAATAAAAATGTTACACTATCACCACATCTTAAACCAAATGATAATAAATTGTTATTGTTCACCATTTGAATCCACCTAGAGAACCGGGCGGGCACCCTCAAAAGCCCACCATGTGAAACATATTTGTTGCAAAACAAACGGATACATCTGCGTAAGAAGGCAGAACTTTGTACGTTTCTTTTTTCTTCTTTTCGTTGTGAGTGTGTGCGTGTTTGTATGAAGTAATATATGTTTATTGTAGATTTTATTGCTTTGTTTTTGTAATTGCAAGCCGAAATTGCAGCCGGAAGGCGAAACGACAACAGCATTCGATGCCAACTGCGGAATACATTCAATTTCCATATTAACCATCAATTTAATGTCTAGTGATTAAAAAGTATCTACTGCGGATACCGTTTTTTTTTCTACTTTCATTTAGTTCGAATGCCATTCGAATATGAGACTCAATAACAGTGTACAAAAAAAATATATATATCGATTCGTACACGGAAAATTCTCTTAATAAACCCATTGAATTGAACATAAAATTGTTAATGAATGTCAGTAAAATTGCTCGCCAAACTGATGATGATCACTACCATCATTAATATGATTTTGCTACCGTCGATGCCGTATAACGGATAAGAAAAATGGCGCAACATGAACTTTGCCGCTCATCAGCATTCATTTTATTTTCGGCATTATCTGGATGGTAAAGCTTTTCATCGTTTTCGGTTGTTGAGTTGGTTTTTTTTTCTTTTTCGTGTTGCTTCCAAACTCATTCGTTGGTTTAGCCGCCACGAATTTTTCCCTATTTAATGGAATTTATTGCCCATTGGGTCCACTTCTCTCATCAGATTGCGAACGATTTACGTTAATTAAGTGAAATTAGTTCGTGAAAAGCAATCCATTCTCGTATTCAGCTTAATAATTCGATTATTTGTACATAAATAGGAAAAAGGAAAATGTAATTTAAAAAAAAATATACTATTAGCGCAAGCAAATCAATGGGCGATTTATACATTTCATCGATGATAAAATATATATATGGTTAAATGAATATTATTTTAAAAGAATTTCGATGAGATAAACTAAGTGGTGTATGGAAACACAATGGCCTCGTCCTGTTGCATGCAATTACCGAACAATTGAAAGACAAAAGCACATTTGCATCTAAAGCTGATTGCGTGTCTACAATATCCTGCATTTAGCTAGCTCATGCAATAATAGAATGTTCAACAAACTGTCAAAAACAAGGGAACCAAAGCTGTTCCACGATTATTATTTCACACTGTTCAAACGTTTTTGCCTACATTCGTGTGTGTATGTGTCTCGTTCTCTCTTGCAATAATGGTTGTTGCCACTTTGTATTCCATTCAAAATGACTAGAAACGAATTCGTTTGGTCTTTTTCATTCTTGCACATACTTTGTACCTCTTTTTGGTGAAAACTTAACGATTTATATGCTCATTGATTCGAATATAAACGAGAAAAGCAACAAAAACTGTGAACAAAATATATAATTTTCGCCATATTTCATTGTGCTTTGTGTACTACAAATGAATTTCATGAATTGTAAGCGCCCGAGTTTCAAACTCTGCCTCTACCAATCGTTTATATAAGCGTACAGAGATGAAGAGGAAGTGAGGGGAACATTTTACTTCAGCTACACGTTTTGAACAAACACACTGTTGAAATATAAATCATAACTACATTTACCAAACTAGATTCGAAAGAATGATAGACCGTACTTTAAATCAGTCTATGCATTTGAGTGTAATATTACAACTACTGTTTTTTTCTTCTCTCTCAACATGCACGAATAAAATGAGCTTTACAAAATCACTTCAATGGTTAACTATTCAGGCAGAATGAATGTCAAAACGGGAAGTCAGTTCAACAATTTTTAAAATCGCAATAAAAATGAATAATATAATGACAGAAAAAAAATGTTCGCTCTTTTTTGCCAGCGTGTATCGAAAGGAATCCAATTTTTTTTTATGAAAATTTATAAATCATACGCATTCTATATCATCACTCTCTTTCGCTTACTCGTTTTAAATAATAAAATAATTCTATTTACACTTTTATGGATCGAATTTCTGCTGCTTCTATTGACATGGAAATTATTTGATCGATAATAGCACAATGAAAATTCACACATCATTGCTGATTTTTGTGTCTACGAGGAAACTCTCTGATGTTTGTAATATCCGATGATATTCTGGGACTCTGTTTATGTTGTCACCAATGAAACGTTTACTCTCTCTCTCTCTCTCTCTCTCTCTCTCTCTCTCTCTCTCTCTCTTTCTTTCTTTCTTTTTCGCATCGTTTCCAAACTGGTCGATATTTTAACTTATCATCTCTGTGGTATCCATTTGACATTTGATGAGTGATATGGATAAAAAAAAATTGTTTAAAAATGGTCTAAAATCCAATAAACACACATGTACAGACAAACATTTGTCTCCCCTCGTAATAAAGTAACATGCGAAAAACACGCGTAAAACACGCGTAAAACACGATTGTTTAACAAACGATGCCAAATGACTTTTTCAATCATCGTTCGATCCACTGAAAATATTTGTACAGTTTGTCCGCCTTTCCGCTAGATAAATATTTGAATTTGGTTTTGATGATTTGCTTTAAATTTAAATGTAATGTTGGCAATAACCGCAGCCGCATATCGCTACAGAAATTGCTTTTCCAAGCACATTCACATGCAAATTTCGAGCAAGTGCCCCCTTTTTATCATTTTACGGATGATGGTCAAGCGTGCCTTTGTATCGCGCGTGTATGTATATATAAACAGGCAGCGCCGAATAATAGGCATTAGACTGGATGAACCTTTTTTTTACTCGACATCATGCGACAAATTGTGGGTGAATGAAATTGATTTAAAATTTCGATAAAATTAATCAACTGCGATTAGCGTTTTAACGTGTTTTCAGGCCATTTTACAAAATGGAGAAAATATCGCTTTTTCGTGTTTTGGGCCATGTGCCATGGATTTACCGTGGAAAATTGATTACGAATAAAAAAAAATGAAAGAATGTTTGGAAAATGCTAAAACAAATATTTGAATTTCGCTAAAGTCACAAGTAATTAAATGTGTTCTTGAAGAAAACGACACATTGAGAAATGGTGAGAGCCGACATCTGAAATCATTGCATGACCGATTATATAATATTCGAACATTTGAATGGCATCGCTTGGGTAAAACGAGTCTAAATCACGATACACATAGATCTAACAGATAGCAACACAAAAAACCGTTGAATAAATACAAACCAAGGATAGATCTTGGTAAACATAAATATATATCAATTTATATTCTAACCGAACAGTTAAATTAAAGCAATGCAAAATTTACATGCTACGACCGGATAGCCGGATAGCAATGAGTATATCGGTGGACGGCCATTTCGTTATATACAAACGAATAATTATTAATGCGAAATGTACACGAAATAAACGATATCAATATAATATAGAGTAGTGTTATTAATATAAACAATGTATTTTGGATGGTCGTATATTGTGCATCCTATACACATATATTCAAACATATTCATGCCCTTAGATATATTCGAAACACGCTGCCATGAAAATAAGCACCAATATAGCATTACAACGAGATGTGGTGCCGAAATGAAAAGAAAAACAGAACGGACGAGAGGAAAAGCAGAAGAAGACGTCAAACAAGGGTTTCAAATAAATTGCTTTCTGGGCTTAAGTTTTCAAGTGAAAGAAAAGAATTTCGTATTTTATTCGCAGTTAGACTCCGCTTCTTCTGTAGCATCGAAATTCAAAAGCAACGTTGCCTTCCTTTTTGACCGATGAATTAGTCGATGGGAAATGGTGTGCAAAAGCTTTTAGAGTATGGAAAATGCGTGTATTCATTGCTGTGTTGAAAAGTGTGCATGTATATATATATATATATAAATTCCATTTATTGGTTAGTAACAATTTTTTTTTGTAAAACAGACACGGAAAAATTGCCACAGAACGATGCTCTTCATGTTTCATGAGATTTGATACGTTCATAAATTACGAGAAATATTATTTTGCTGTTTATTCACTTTTGCTTTTTATTCGGCATTGAAAGTTTTAACATTTCATTTACATTTTTTACGCTGTCAGAGTTATGAACAAAGTAAAAGTAGCGTGCACTCGTTTGAGTTCACTGGCTTTTCATACATTTCAACTTAAATGGAAAATGACTTTGTCCTGTCGCAACAGTTAAGCTACCTTTCTTCCATATATATATATATATATCAGAAAATCATTTTTCATATAATTGACGCCGATGACGATCACTCAACGTCAACACCGAAACTTTTTATTCCTACATGGACGGCCAACGGCAGAAAACGAGAAACATTTGAAATAAAAAAAGGAGCACCACAGTCGATTTCTTTAGCCAAATCGATGTTTTAATGTTCCAATAAAACGTTATCACAAGCTTGATTCATTTTTCAATTTCAAACATCATTAATAGCACCATTGAAATCGTTACGGTGGCAAAAGAGCGCACGCACATCAAGCGTTTGCGGGGTGAATGTGATCGCACTAGGTTTGGGATGAATGTGCGGAGTTTTGTTCACAAAATGATTTTGCCATTCATTTTTGTGTCGTTTTATTTATTTATTATCAATATAATGTATATATGTGTAACGAGCATTCAAAATCCCTATTTTAACGATAAATTTTCAAATGGTGAAAAGCGTTTCGACAAAGAAACGGTAATTGCATTTTGGTCTTTTGAATTTTGCTTTTGTGAAAATTGATTTTGCTTTTTAGTTCATGAGTCAATAGAGAAAAGATTATGTAAATTTTAAACGAAATTTCTCTACAGTTGCAATGCACAAGTTCGTGTCCTCTCTCTCTCTCTCGCTCTCTCTCTCTATCTCGGTTCACGATTAACGTTGATGGTAGAAAGTCTTTCAAGTTTTTCAATGCATTCAAAGTAATGCCCACTTATCCATACAACTCCAGAGTCGAGAATATAAAATGAGATTTAATCGAGTTGAAAACATGCATGAAAGAAAACAACAAAACACTTAAAATTGGTTTTACTTGATTTTCGTGTGATTGGCCGCACACACTTTAAATATGTATAATGGACAGATACGATGAAAAGTTAGTTTTCGACAGAGAAAATCCATCGTATTACATGGAATTGAATTTTGAGAAACAACACCCGCATATCCATATGCGTCTAGACACTTGAAAACGGTTCAGCATAAACGTAACTAATCTTCATTGCAACATTTATCAATCAATAATAACAGTTAGTTGATGGACAAATAAAATGTGCTGAACGATTAATGAACCGATCCAATCAGTGTCGACGTTGGTCAGTCGACTCGATTTTGTATGCATGGAATTGCACTCAAAACACACACACACAACGATGAATACACTCTATGCTTTCTACCCACATCTGATCCGATTACTCTTGGGAGCGCATTCAACATACATGTACAACAACTGGATCTCTAATGACACATCGAAACACAGAGTTTTCATGATAAACATGAGACATTAAAGTGAAAACTATAAAGTCAAGTCGATGTACACTCGGTACACACATTGTACTCTATATTATGCATTCCGAGCTGGAGTCTCCAACTGGTAATCGAAATATTTCCATCAAAGATTCATGATCGAAAATTATTTTCGATGAAGTTATTTCACAATTTTACCCACTTCGATAATTCGACATCATATTGTATATTTTGTTCTTGAATCTTTGAATTCATTGACACGTATATGTACAGTAGAACATCTTTTTAACGAAATTACATGAGATCGAAATATATTTTCTTGAAGTTTTTGAATCCAATAAGATTTGTCATCAAAATTCACACAATCACATAATATTGTTAGACGTAAAACTAACAATAAAAGTTATCTGGAGATTTGATTTTTTTTATCTATTAAAAAGTAATTTAATATGGAGATTTCAGAACGAAAATCTCGATGAAAGGATCGAGTACTATCTGTCAATATATTTCCCTCTTTGCTAAGCGAAATTAATTCGATATACGGCGCTGATGTAAATGTCACTCTGTCATTTCACAATAATACATTTTTTGGCCTGATAAATATAAGCTTTTCATTTAAAATGCATACACATGCATAATTATTGTCAAAAAAACATGTCATTAAATATTTTTCTAACGTTTTTCATTAAAAAATTTATAAAAAAAAAAATATTAATTTGTATATAAATTGCAATAATTCCAAAAAAAATGTTTCATCGATTAAATAAGAATCCAATGTAAATAGTAATAACAATGCGAAACCTACCGTAAAAATGCAAAAAGGAACTTAGTTGGTCTCCATTGTAGCATTTTGGTCCGCCATGACAGCATCTTCGTTTTACTTAACCAATCTCAGATAAGCAAAACGAAGATGCTGTCATGGCGGAACAAAATGCTACAATCCCAAATAAGTTTCAATCTATGAAAAAAAAAATTGAAATTATTGTTATTTTTAAACAAATAAATTTAAAATATAGAGAATTTTTATGAAAAACGTAAAAAGAATATTTTATGATATGTTTCTTTTTTTTACTCGACCGTTCAAAAATTATGCATGTTGAAGAGCTTGTATACGAGGGTCACTATTTAAGTTTTTTCAAAAACATATATAAGACAAT
>NW_022203877.1:1403-1989 GCF_009176525.2 Contarinia nasturtii | reverse complement strand
TAATAAAATGTTCATCTCAGTGTACATACAAAAGACGGCGTGAACATTTTCGAATTATTTGAAGCAAAAGCCACTAATGATAACGATGAAGAGAAAAAAAAACTAAAACTTCAAAATTGCCAAAATGCTAGCCAAAATGAGTCAGTATTATAATATGTGTCGATACAATACCATGCGTGTTTCAGATCTTTTTAATGCGAAGAAAATATGTGGAACATCACGCGCTCATTTATTATTTCTAAATACGCTATTTTTCTTTTTCTCAATCCACTTTAAAAAAACACTTTTCGTTAATAGACTAGTTATTAGATCCCTGGAATTTAGCTGTTGGCTATCGTCCGAATGAATGATATATTACACAAGAAAATAAAAACAAACGGAAACGCCAATTGGCACAGATTGATTTCAACGGAAATTTTATGTTTTTATCATGTAGTGACAAAACGGACGAATTCAGTCAATGGTGATGTTTTTATCATCATAAGTCCAGTCATATGTACTTTTCTTTCCTAAAATTACATAAACTTTTCTTGCCATTTTTAACATAACCTTAAATTACATGCAATGGTTAAATGGTCAGTGGTTT
>NW_022203877.1:0-1393 GCF_009176525.2 Contarinia nasturtii | reverse complement strand
CGTATAAATAATATTTTTTACGATTGGT
This sequence comes from Contarinia nasturtii, assembly GCF_009176525.2. Lineage (NCBI taxonomy): Eukaryota > Metazoa > Arthropoda > Insecta > Diptera > Cecidomyiidae > Contarinia > Contarinia nasturtii. The sequence continues at coordinate 1,365 of NW_022203877.1, read as the reverse complement.
CGATAGGTTTTTCTCTATATCTCTCTCAAATTCATATTTCAAATCAATAAAATCGAAGCTAGAATCGAAGTGAATAAAAAAAGACGGGAGAAAGTTTTCGGGTCGTGTGAATAAATGGAAAAAAATTGTGTCGATCCATATCGGACCTTTTGAATGCGCGATGCAAAATGTTGACATCTAGGTTGAGATTGATTATTGATTCCGGTGAAAAAAACGATGTTTAAATCTTTTCGGAGTTTGTATTTCTCAAACTGATGAGAGAGTGTGTTTTGCTCTGCAAAAAGAAAAAAAATGAATTTTACGATTTTTTTTCAATCGGTCATTCATCAAATCAACACACGAAAAACATGAAATAATCGGTGAATCTTTAAAGTAATTAAGCTAGTAATTAAGATGTTCACGATGTCTTAAAAAAAACCAGACAAAACTCATAAAACATCTGTCAACACAATCCAAAGCGACGAAAAAAATCAAAGCGATCACCAAATATGAATATTAGAAGGAAAATTAAATTTTAGGTTAAATAATTCAAACACATCGAATACACCAAAATCTAGACCAAAATTGAGCGAAATATAATAATAAAAAGGACTTACCTTATTACTTATTCAAAGAGAATTTTCACTAGAATAAATGCGTGGTAGAATGCGTGTGTACGATGCCACTTGTGAAACGTAAATGACAGCATATACGCTAGCATTTAACAAGGAATAAAAACATGGCCACTGGCTTTGTTAAACACTAGGTTAAACAAGTCAACACTGGCGCTAGTGTATACGTATCTCGATACGTATTTATATTTAGTACACAATCTAGTACATAAAAAAATTCGAGGTTGGTTGTGCTTTGCTAGTGCTTTGTAATGCTTTTTCCTCGGCTTTGTCAGTTCCAATCTAGGTTCCAATCAACAACAACAATTCCAAAATGTAGGTATGGAATCTAGTATGGAATGGTCTATATGTAATTGTTTCGGCTTGTGATAGGGCTTGTGTTTCGATTTCAAAACGGATTTTTGTTGGACTGACGCCGTGTCAATGTGTTTTCTTATTTTGTATTGACTTTGTCCAAAGGCGTCAACTCAACAAAAATCCGTTTTTAAATAAATTTTTATATGAATTTTTTTCACGGTAATTTTACTTTAAATAAAAATTTATTTTCTTTTCTTCGCTACAATGGCTAAAATCGTCAAAAGTCGTCAAAAATCGTCAAAAATCGTCATAATTCGTCAAAAGTCGTCAGAAGTCGTTGAAAGTCGTCAAAAGTCGTCAAAAGTCGTCATAATTCGTCAAAAGTCGTCAGACGTCGTTGAAAGTCGTCGAAAGTCGTCAGAAGTCGTCATTTTTGTAAGTGCGAGTAGCCCCTAGC
>NW_022203876.1:6491-13274 GCF_009176525.2 Contarinia nasturtii | reverse complement strand
AATTGAAATTCCAAAACTCTTCACAAGTTTGATTGGCTAATAAGCTACAGTGAATCTAATTTTTTTGATAGACAAGCAGAGAAACTCTCCATTGACATAGGATTTATATACGAATGGCGTGTGAGTGATCTGGCGAAATTTAATCAAAATCATAGAACTAGGTTGCTTGCAATGAAGCTCGAAAATGTACTTTACCTATATTTTTCTCATTTTGGCTATATTGCCACCTATGGAGTTGAGCTTCAAAAAGGCAGTAAACCCCATAAACTACTCTCAGAAAACTCAGATGTTAAAATTCAAAGTAATCAGAGGAAAATGCCGCAATAAATTTCCCCTTGAAAGTTGACTTTGCAAATATTTTCACTAATTTGCAGTGAATAGAATGACGCTAGTGATATATCATGGTACTTTTGATAGTACGATATGAATATCGTGCTATTGGTACATTTCAATTTTGTGACAACAACAATTATTTCTCTTCAATATATTCCTTCAAATATAGAGCTCTATTTTGATATTTTAGATTCTACATTTGCGGTAAAATATTGAAGATCCAAATTGTTGTTGTCACAAAATTAAAATGTACCAATAGCACGCTATTCATATCGAACTATCAATAGTATCATTGATATATCACTAGCGTCAATCTACGGCCACCTGGGAAACACATCCACAAGTTCGATTGGCTAATAAGCTATATATCGTTGGAAAGAGGGTTCCAAGAGCTATCATCTGGCAAAGTTTCATCAAAATCATAGAACTAGGTTGCTTGCTATAAGATTCGGAAGCCGATTTTTCTCATAATTTTTCATATTTCGGCCAAACGGCCAGCGTAAAATGCCATCAAACCTGCCGGAAACTCCATAATTTATATACCATTTGAAAGGTAATTTTATAAGGAATCTAAAACAATTTGGTGCCTCGGGTGTCTCCAACTTTTTTTCAACAAGTTTCATCTAGATCCAAAGTAATCAAATTAACACTGAAGTAAAACTCATTTATTCCATCGTTTATCCACCCAATAAAGTTGCGGAGAAAAATAATTCCATCCGAATCCATTCGTTATCCACTCAATAAATGGTGAGTGGAATCGAAATATTTTTCAAAGTGGAATCCAAAAAAGAGGGTCCATGAATGAAAAAATTAAATGGGGAGCACTTATGGGGAAAATAAAAAATACGTCTGGAGGGTTTTTTATGCCCTATCGAATGCCGAAAACCCGAACTCTCTATCTTTTCTGGTTTTCTCTAAAATCACTGAACAAACATATATATATATATATATATATATATATATATATATATATATCTTACTATTCCATAGCTTAATGTATAAAACTACGTTTCACATTAAGCAATAATGTATTTTGTCAACGCTATAAAAATGCAAATGTGAACGTTATAAAATTTGATGATGTTTATTTTGTTATGTGTAAAAATCAATGCACGTAGACGAATGGTACACACGCACGATACAACGCATTTCACGAAAACTCTCTCCGACCAAAAATTGACACATTTTTTGTGTGGCGCTTTTTTCTCTGGCATAAAACCACTCATTCCGGTAAATTGATTTTTGGTTTTTCAACGATTTTTACCGTTCATGCATTTTTGAAGACAATGAAAAAGACAGATGAAGTTCAATTGGTTCAAAATTCTCGGTTGCGCAATAAATAAAACAATAAATACACAGTGTGTTTTAAGACTTAAAACGCAAAAAAATTAATTCGAGAAGAAGAAAATATATAAGAAGGCGGCATATGTAATAATTTCAGGTAGACATAATTCAAATGGTTTTCGAAGCAAGTCATGCAAACCAACAGCCGCGGCAATTTTTCTGTGTGTATTTCTCATCTTCGACGACATTAAGAAAATTGCGGAAAATTAACAAAAACAAACGAAAGAACATCATGATCATCATCAACAACATCACCATCATCTTCGAAAGCAATATGAAAAACGTATATCACAAGCAAACGAGACCCAGCAAACGTTTGACTGTGATTACATTGAAGTGATATGAATATATTTGTTTTTGTTCATTATATACCTAAGAACAGAAAGAGAGGCGATGATATTGTTGAGCACTTGTTAAAATTCATGATGAAGAAGCATGTGATGCGAAAATCCAGACATCTTTCAGAAATTAATTTCAAAACAAAAAACCACGGCACATACTCACAAGCACACCGGTATGGCGCGTGTTATTCCTGCATAAAAAATGTTGAGAAAGAAAGCGAGCGAGAGAGAAAAATGGTAACAAGAGTACATGTTACGATCTTCAAGTTCCGGTTGCTAGGCAATTTCATATCAGTTTTGTAATTGAGTCACTGAGTCATTAGACATATTACCACGTAGATTTGGTAGTATGGCGCCTTCGTAGCTTTGGCCTTGTTGCTATCATCTAACATATTAGGCCGTCAACTTGAAAACGCAAAGAGAAGAAACGGTATGGGCTTCGTAAGGGAGTAATTACAAGCAAACCAAAAGAAGAAAAATGCACACAATAAATTTCAAAGAAAAAGACGTTTTCCTTTGTTTTTGTGCTCATGTCGGTAATATTTCATAACCAGTGACATACATTCAACGCATCACACACAAAAAAAACAGTATACAAAGAGAACGTTTTTTCCGCTCGCTCTCTTCCTCTCCCTCTACCTATCTGTCGCAGTCTGATTTCACCATATGTACGTGCCAAATCAAAATACGGCCAACGCATCGTACATTAAAAGAAACACACACACAGCCTATATGCTTGAAAGAAGTCACTAGTGTTCAGCAAAATATACGTCGCACTCGTCTGCTGTTTATTATTTGCGTAAAAGATGTTTTTCTTTCTAATTCTTGGAATTATGAACATTTTTGTTCTTTAAACATTCATTCAGTCACAAGAAATTGCGACGAGTAAAATGAAAAGTTTTGAATTTAACGCACGGGAGTAATAGCTGTGTGCTGAATTTAACTTTTTCAATTTTTCGATTGAATTAAGCGCCGTGCCTAACTCTTTATAATTGTTGAAACGACCGCGCCGAGGAATTGGCGCGTGGCTGAAATAGTTTAGTTTACAAAGTATAAAAATGGGATCGAAAATTGGGCACATAACTTTAATACATTTGGCAATTTAATGAAGAAAAAACAGAGATCATCCAATAATCAACTGGATTATGTTGAACGAGAATCATCTACTTTAAAAATACAATAATAATAATAACTGAAGAAAAGAGCATACACAAACCGAGTTTTAGTTATAGCAAAATAAAAGAGGATTTTTAACTAAAAAAATATACCTACCCTGTTTCTCATTTCAACTATGAACAATATATGCAGGGCAACAAGGGAATTGATTACTTTGGATAGCAATCCAACAAAAAAAAAGGCATGCAATCAATTCTTTCCACGCACAAAAAGCCTTGTATATCTGTCTATTAATTTTTGTTGAAATAATAAGTGGTAAAGAATAATCAGCAAATAAAAACCAGGTTGCAAACCGCATATATATAAATAGATTGAGCAGTCTGTTCGTTTTACATTGTTAAATTTAGTGTTGTGGTTAAGTATGCTATTTGGTGGGCTCTTGCACAATGATGGTTTACAGTTTGTTTTGACATATAATGTCAGTAGATCTTTCGAAAGATAATAGTAATAGTCATAATTATTGCTTTGGCGAAAAACATGTTTGTTGATGCGTTTTTTATGCCGTCGTATTGTTCTTTTTTTGGGGTTGTTATTCAATTTCAACTGCATCGAAAATATGCGATTATGATGCGGTAGCAATACAATATTTGTGTACAAAAATGTGCTTAACTGGAAAAAAACGGAAAGCCGTTGTTGTTAAAACACATCGCAAGAAAAAAAAAGTGAAAATGAAGAGTGAAAAAAATGCCGTTATAAAGAGCATGCTTTGCGTTTTATACAAAAAAAAACAATGAAAGGTTAGAATGGCCAAAAAGAACAATACTGCATAATGGTGAAAACGATTGAACGGGGCAGCATTGTTGGTCGCTTCATTGACGTCGCTTTTTCCGACGGAATTGCCTTTGAGACTTTTGACCATTTCAATGCTGGTTGCAGTTCAACGGGCAAATTTCACTTTGATCGCCCGTCCATCGTTCTATCTCTCTGTGCTTTTCTATCCATCGCTCTTTTCCTTCTCGCTGCAACGAGCTATATTTTTTTTTTCTCTGGTTGGAACCATTAAATAACATTTCCTTTTACTTTTTTTGTGCTTGTTTTCACGGCTGTATATGTTTGAACACATGCAGCCCATCAACACATATTTGCGGTTTGGCTGGATAAATGTTTCCTCTTGTTTTTATGACAGATCACGAAAAATCAAAATGTCAGACTGACCGGAATATATGCATGCTAGAAAATAGCAGTAAAACTATATACCAATAATTTGCAAAAAAAAATTCGACGAAAATCAAAAACTGAATTAACAAAAAAAAATCCACCAAATTCCGAAACGAAAAATTGGTTTTACATGTTTGAGCCGGTGAAGCAACATGTTTCATTGCCACTACCTGTTTCAGGGCTCGATGCAAATACATTCGTTATTAGTGTATGTAACACGCGCTTCTTTGCTGGCTATACATATTTTTCAATTATTTTTGTCGTTCGCGCTTGATTTTGAATATTTGCACACGCGATGATGGTTTCACTCAAACTTGATAGTCAAAGCAAAGTGAATGAATATCTATAAATGGACGGAATATACAAGAAAAGCGAACAACCGAGAAACAGAGAGAGAGAGAGACTTTTAGTAAAAGTAATACCACCGAAACGTACTTCCCCACTGGAAGCAATTATTCATTATTGTGCGCTGAGTTGCATGATCACCCCGAAGTTCTATTCGTTTCAATTGTTTTTTTTTTGTTCTCTTTCGTTTTCACAAAAAAAAAAAATTGTGAAAGGAAGAAAGAGAATGTGCGTGCATCATTGTTGTCGAAATGGAAAATGAAGCGCTCTCGACCCATCAACACATCTCTCAAACACACACATACACAGTAGACTTAAGGGCGATAAACTTTCTTCACAACAGTCGTAAATTTTGTTGATACAAGCAAAACTAGTCAAAATGAGCTGAGTAACCGAAGTTGTGCTTGCCTAATGTATGGAAATGAACAAGAACCATGAAAAAAGCGCACTTCATGTACTGAGAAGTTTTATAACCACGGTGCACACACTCGCACAACTACACCTCTTAACCTTTTACTACTCAACTTCATCTGCTACTACCACATTTGATGCAGCTTTTTCGCCTCAAAGTAACACTTTTTTGCCAGCGTCCATTGCTCAGCGCTAGCAGAAACACTTTTGCTAACGAACATAAATACTCCAATGATGATAATTTTTGTTGTCCTTCATCAAGAACCATGCCCATAAAACCGTTCGAAACGATTTTCGTTGTCGTTCGTCTGTTTTATGGGGCTGCTGTCATCGTATCGTTTCTTTTTTTTCGTGTTGTCATCGTCATGAAGTGAACTGAAATCTTTGGTAAACGTGTCACATTTCAACTAGATAGAAATGTTCTTGATTTTATTTTCAAATATAAAAAAATCTCTTCAAAAGACTCTCGATACACTTGAAACAATGCATAAAAACTCCCTATCAAATCTCTCAACACATTTTATTACTTTACTTATCTTGTTATTCAAAATACAATGGATGAAGTTTAATTTGAATTTTTTTTTCTCGTTATAGGTAAAATGGCGCTTTTTGTTATTTCCTGCTAGAGCTAATACCGTTTCGGTCAACATGCACATTTTTTTAATCCAATGAATCTTCAAGCGATTTCCGAATATCTGCTGCAAATTGAACTCATTTGACATAAAATCAGCTACAGTTGGTATAGCTACTTTAATGATATTATACTATTAGTCGAATAAGATTGCATCACATTACAAGTTCTCGGGCAAATAAATATTACTTTGTCTAGATAGTTATCTCTGTGAAGACATTTGCATAGTGAAATGGGCTTATTTTGTTTTAAATATATTTGGAGGACAAAAGTATTGATAAATTTTATTTAAATAATAGTTAATGTTCCATGAACCGATTTTAATGGGAATGAAATTGGCTTACGGGATCTGTTTCACATAAATCTATTCTATTGTTCTTTTTATTTTTTTGCGTCATCAGAAAACCAAACGATTAAAATCTTTTTAATTCATACGGAATTGAATTAGTTACGTATAAAGTTATTTTTTTGTTATACTTTAAGCATCTCAATTAATCGTGATCGAAATTGAAATGATATATTTTCGAGCACGCATTTCTCGCAGCCCTCATTTTGAATTACACAAATTACAGTGAATGTTTACATTTTTATCCCATTTTAATTATTCATTTAGTAATTTTTCGTGTAAAAATCGTCATTTTAAAATTGAAACGAATGACTTTTGTCAGAAGAACACTTCGCGCCACTCGCCCACCTTTTTCGACCGCTGACAATCACACACCAGAGACAAATTTTAGACCGTAAAGTTTTACACATTTTTTGTTGCTTTTCATTAAATGAAATGACGTAACCACCCAAAATATATACCAACTCCCCAAATATGCGTTAAATTTTCCATGTCCAGCGAAATGAAGAGTCCATAAAACAGAAGTAAAAAAAACTACGAAAAACGCACGTTATCTGTCGCAGTTTTGTGTTTCACTTTCGCTTCGTTTCTAGGTCTGCTAAGTGTAAACGTGTCATTTTTCTTCTACAAATTCTCAGCAAATACAGAGAGAGAGAGAGAGAGAGAGAGAGAGAGAGAGAGAGAGAGAGAGAGAGAGA
>NW_022203876.1:0-6481 GCF_009176525.2 Contarinia nasturtii | reverse complement strand
AGAGAGAGAGAGAGAGAGAGAGAGAGAGAGAGAGAGAGAGAGAGAGAATAACTTCATTCGACACATGTTAGATCGCAAATATACTCGTGGATTTTTAGTTTATTCCGATTCTATTTCCCTGTCATTCAGCTTGAAATGTTTATGGAGCTTTTTGGCATGCACTTTTCGTGTAGCCAGTTGAAGTATTACACAAAATTTCCTCCTTCTATCGCATTCTATTCATGCCCATTGCCGTTCGACAAACAACATCATACTGATTCCCATGGGACGAAAAAGACATTGTGTGTTCAATTTGGTGTGTTCAAAGGGTGTTTGGATATTTATGTTTTAATGGCCATATCAAAATAACAATCGGACTAGCTCAAAACAAGCGTCATCATATCATTGCGTCATATCTATTCGAAAATGTCATGCTTACTCGCTTCTATACAATAGAAATGACAATGTTGTTGCACGTCGAGTGTACAAAGATGGAATTTGCCGCAGTTGAGTGATAAATTGCAATTTACATTCCAACAATACGCGATATAAAAGAAAAACAAACACCTATCTCTTTTTATGTATAGAGAATATAATTTAGAAGCACACGCGGGGAATGTAAAGTGGGATGGCGGGGTAGAGAAAGTCATTTCATTTTCGCTCGTTGAAAATTCTGTGAATTGTGTTGTTTGAATTTTTTCCCGCTGGTTTTTCGGATAACGAAATAAACCATTTTACAAGCGAAATGACGAAAAAAATTGGGTAATTTTACAAATAAGCGTATGGTGTTTTTGATATGATATGGCCTTCGAAAGAGAAAGCTTCTTTAATCAGCTAAATAAAAGACGATGGTGAAATTCAGTCGGCGATTCAATGTAAACAGAAATCATATAATAGACTGTCCGTCCATTAGATGCCATAAAATGTATACTATACTTGAGCAGCATGCAAAATTCGGCGAAACTTTATTTTTTTTGTTGGCGCGTTATTGTTGTTGTGCCGTTTCTCTTGAGATGTGTTGGCCATTTTAATGTTTATATTCCATATACTATGCCATGTGCTGCTCTCTTTCTCTCTCTTCGCTCAAGATCTTACTAATTTATTTATGGAGTATGGAGTATGTATGAGTTAGCGTTCGTGTCAGAAGCAATGGCCAAATGAACATGAATTTTGAAATTCAGCACAACGCACTGGAATGCACAAAAGCCAAATGAACAGTGGCCCGAGTGAGAGAAAGAGAAGCTCGCTCCGATCGCACAAAGTAAATATTAAACTGATTCCATGCATCATTGCACGCACTCACTTTTCATAGGTATATATCTACATCGATGTAGTATCCCCAGCACGAACGATCTCAAGGCAACAACGACAACAAAATATAACAGCTATTAGAGATATATTACCAACAATGAAATGTTACACTCTCTCGCACAGTGTTAAAAATAGGAATAGTTTACTGTCAGAAAGCCTATGAGTGGTGGTAGCGCGTGGCCACGCGCTCATAAAATAATGCCATTTTCATTGTTTACTCGTTGATTTGGTAGCCGATGTGCCAGCAAATGCATATATATACACATTCTATATAATATAATTCGCAGAGGCTCAAAAGAAATTTCGAGATATGAATGCACGATATTGAATTTACTATTTTTTTTCGTTTTTTTTTTCTATGAAAAGTGTGTACCAGTGACACAAACACTCTACTATGACCATTTTTTTGTCTTCCCTCCCTCCCTCTATTGACGTGATACGACTCTCGGGTTTTTGGGCTTCGATGGGTTTTTCATTCTAGTCGCTGCATTTAATACACAATGCGTCACGATTCGCATCTTTCGCTCTCTCGCCGGCGATTTTATCTCCCAAACACGTTTCAACTTTTTCCTTTTCACTCTCTTCATGTACTTTTACAAAAATATTCACGCTCCCTTTCTCTCTTGCTGCTTTTTTTGTCCGTGTCCTTTGCCAAGCACACGAACTTGTCTATTTGACTCCTGCATTTAGGTATAAATATTTTTTGTTGTTCGTATTCGGTGTTGCCGATGCCCATGCCCATGCCAATTCATCTCTCACAGTTTACTTAGTTCACAAACCGATGCTATGTTCCATCGCATTCCATGTTTGTTGGCACATATTTCTTCTCTTTTTCGCTTATTCTGGCGAGAAATGATGGTGTGATATGTTGCCTATATTATATGTATGCATATAATACACGTTTGATGCACAAAACAGAATTTATGATGACAAGCCTTTTGTAGTGGGCTGCCCTTCGAACAAAAGATAATGGAATTCAAGTCAAGTGTGCAAATATAATAAAAATACAAACGCACTCTCTGTGTGTGTATTGAGCGCACGCCATCATCTCATCATTACTACCTCCATTCAACGGAGATGAGGATGCGATTGGAATGAGAGTGAAGATGAGTTTGTTGCGAAAAAATTTTGTTGTACAACCAACTGGTAGTATGATGAAAAGGCGAGCAAGATACACCAACACAACACGAAAAAAAATGTTAGAAAAAAAATCCACATCGAAAAAATATGAAAAGAAAATATCGAAATAAGCACGCGTGTGACAGCCAACATTTTGACGATGCGTGCGTGAACAGAAGTTTTGAGTATATAAATACACAGCCCGAATATTTACTCCTGATACGGCTGGCTTAGACACGATGATCGAAAAGCACATACATACACACACATACACACATATATATATATTTTCTCACCATATTTCGAGCAACGAAATTTTTGTTGTTGTAGCAAAATGTGCAAATGGATGTAGACGTGGTTCTTTTCCTTTCACCCCGGGTTGTTTACTTGGTTGAAGACAGCTAATACCATGCCAAACTCATCATCACCACCGTCCATTGTTTAATGGGAGCTACAAGATCGAATTGGAAATATATAACAAAATCGCTGATAATTGGACACGCCACTCAAGACATTATTTGCGTCTGTTAACAATAATGAATAATAATTGACGAAGCGAGCAAGCGAATGGCGCGCACTTTTGTTTTGTTGAATGCGCGTTCGGCAACAATCCGATAGCATAAAAAAATGCCCAATTTTTTTGACACTTATTGCTAATTTTCTACGGTGTTTGCATCGCAACACCATTATTTTCATTATATTCTCGCTTTCAATGACCAACAGCATTGTTAATTTTAACCATTTTTCATTTGCCCTTTTCACTTGTCCTACTCCTACCTTCTAGGCATTTTCTTATTTCCTTTTTTTTTCTTCACCTCTTGTTTGAATCTAATTTACTCTCATTTTGCTATCATTTTTTGACCGAAGTCAATTTTTCTTTTCAATTTTCAAGAAATGCACTTGAATATTCAAAAATTGATGAAATTAATTATTAATCAAACGAGTAAAATTGGCCAATTTCATAAAAAAAATTCCCCTTTTTTTATCATTGGGCTTGTGGAATCGGTTGAAGCATGTAGCTTTCGATCCAATTTTTCTTATTATTTTAACCAAATTAATTATTCATTAAATTGCAATTATAGCTACACGTAGCTACACCATCAGCGCGAGTTTGGGGTGAAAGCGATAAAATTGAAAAGTCAAATCTGTTTTAAGGCTGAATTTAGTCGAAAGCATACATACTCATGATTTGTTGAGTAGACACATATGTTTGCTGACTTTTCATTTCAAAAACTTTTTACGTGTGTTTGATAAAAGAAATGATTCTTTTTCGCTCTCTACGCATACAATTTTATAGGTTTTGTTGCTCAAACAACTTCAGCTGACGAGGACAACCACCATGACGACGACGACGACGACGATGATGATGACGACATGATAATATGCAAAATTACTTACCAAATAAAATGTCTTACATCCGTAAGATGAACTTTTCCGCACTGTGATCAATAACATGCATTTATTACACATCTTTTACTTAAATTTGAATTCATAATCGTAATCATGTGAAAATTTGCAGAGGTTATTTTTTTCACAAAAAGCCAACATTCTGAAAGTTTGAAGAAATTTCAATGCAATTGAGTGGTACCTTCCATACAAAATTTCGTTTTGGAGCGAAAAATCCAAAAAAAATTTCGGGAGGTATCCCTAATATGCGTTGAAATGTCTTCAAACTCTAAGATTGTTATTTTTGTGTGATAAAAACATACCGAAATTATGCTCAAAGTGTCACACAGCTAGCGTCACGACGGAGTTCAATGTAATCTATACTAAGTTGCCGCCAACTAGTGAAAAGACTTTTGCTCAGTTACAAACAACTAACTAGAACTCCACAGTTGTCCGTAGTGGCGCTAGCTGTGCTACAGTTTTGGATTTTATACAGTCTCTTATGGAACATAATTGCAGTGCGGATAAAAATAGCCCGTGCAAAGTTTCAGCTCATTACGATATCATACAGGCATCGCTTCCATACAAAAATCCAAATTTTTTGAAAATTTTGTATGAAAAGTGTGTCGAAAATGAATTGTATCGCAAAATTAACGTCATATTCGGTTTTCTCGTACCCAAAAACCCCCCATTTTTGAGTGTTTACCCATATAACTCATTTGCGGAGTAATTTTATCGATGACGGGACTGTGCGGAGTTCAGCGGAGATAGCATGCAAATGCTGTGTGTACGAGTGCAACAGCGTTCTTTGCTGTTCATAGATTTATTTTGTCCAATCGTACATCTTAGTAGCCGTACACACAGCTAAGTTACTAATAATCTGCGTAAGAATGATACACATAGAAGTGCTGTTACCCTCGTACACACAGAGTTTGTATGTCATCTCCGCCAAAGTCCACACAGTCCCGCCACCGTCAAAATTACTCCGCAAATGAATTATATGGGTAAGAATACATTAAATATCACTTTTGGAAGAAAAATTGAATTTTTCCCATGGATGGCCATGGGCATCACACCAGACATGACACGGAACTCTATCGACCAAAGTCGCTCAAAATCTAATGGTTTCTATTCCTCGGCACCCCCAATCATCCTGTGAAGTCAGATTTTGAATTACTTTTCTTGTTTGAAAGTTATCGTGTTAACAAATTTTTGCGTACAGCGTACAGCGTACAGGGTACAGGGTACGCACATACATTCGGACATCGAAAAAACGCTAGATTCGTGTTCCATGGCCCCAAAAACACCCAGAAAACACATTTTTTATGGGTGTTAATTTTTCGACCGATTCCAATACTTTACCTTACACACTAGGTGTGTGCGAAAAAGTAAAAGAAATAAAAACATTTGGCCAAAACTTATTCACTTTGATTGCCAATGTCTATGAGATTGTTTTGGCAAAGTTTTTAGCAAGCACACTCACACATACAGAGAGAGAGAGTGTGAGACATACACGATTATAAATGTTGCGTTCGACAGCTATTACACATCGTATGTATGAAAATCACATTTTAAACAACAAACTTCGACACCATTATATTTTATTGCCATTTGAAAATTCAGAAAGAGACGCAACGGAAACGCAACTCAACGTTTTGTATCTTATGATATGCTGCAAATACGAATATTTAAATATGCATTTAACTTGATCCGTCACATATCTCACAGAAAAAGTGGAGGCGGTTTTTCCGCAAATTATTGTAGCAACAGCAGAGCTGCAATAAAAATGTGTTTCTTGTAGCTTATTTTGACAGCTACGTACAAGTGTGTGTGTTTTGACATTTTACATTATTTGTAGCATCTGTATAAACTAAAAAACCAATGTGATGTTAATAAAACATTTTAATATTTATTTTTTAAATAATTTTAGAAATGTCATTTTGACAATTTAAATTCGTGATTTCAGAGATGAAAAAAGTGTGAAGAATTATTTTCCACCGAAATTTTCAACCAAATTCGACACAATTGCTCTGGCAGGATTTTTTAACTTGTAAATATACGAAAAAAATTTGATATTCATTACTTTTTTTAAATTAATAGTGATGTTGCTTTGACATTTTTAAATCTAAATTTCAGAGATGAATGTATATAATCTTAGGATTTAAAGAATTTGATTCCAGAATCCAAATTTAGTTTTCAGACATCAACGTCAGTGATGTTCCCAAACATCAAATGTAGATGGTGTGTTAAAATTGCTATCGCTCACTTGTCTACACTTGCGGAAAACCCGCCTCCACTTTTTCTGTGAGTACTTTTTCATTGGCTAGAAAAATGTCCATGTTCTTTATTTTTGATTTATTCTTTTTTTTCGAGCATTTCATCTATCCAAAAGATAGTTTTCTATTATTATTTTTTTCCGTAATTTGCCAAAAATGCGGAATATTATTGAAAATCTATTAAAATTGCGGAACATTTCTTTTGCTACTTCTGAATGCGTGCTATTCAATTTCATGAAGGTTTACACTCTTCTAAATTAATGAATATGCAAAATTGGCGTTGAATATCACAGCGGACGGCAGTACGCGCGAGTGGTGAAACCACATTAGTGTGTTGAAAAGTCGAACTCACTATATATACACTCTATGAAATGTCGCTGATTGAATCAACAAGACCACTGATAAAATCG
>NW_022203875.1:2964-14069 GCF_009176525.2 Contarinia nasturtii | reverse complement strand
TCGATTTAATGGGTCATCCGCCGTACAGTCCTGATTTGGCACCCAACAATTTCTTTTTATTCCCGAGCGTGAAGAATAAACTGCGTGGTCAACGATTTTCATCGCCAGAAGAAGCAGTTGATGCGTTCAAAACACACGTTTTGGAGATATCACTTTCGGAGTGGCATGAATGCTATGACAAATGGTTCGAGCGAATGCAAAAGTGTATTGATCATCATGGCGAATACTTTGAAAAACAATAAAACCATTTTCGATGAAACCCCATTGTCTTATATATGTTTTTGAAAAAACTTAAATAGTGACCCTCGTACAATATGATTAAATTCTTGCATCAAGCAGTTTTGAAAGAGATAAATAATAATTTTTATAAAAAGATTTCATTTATGTTTACAATTCATCTATTTTCTTTCAAATATTTCTCAATTCACAGCTTTACCGTCGATAAATTTACTTCTAAATCAATCAAATTAGTATCACAATTTGGTATTTTCTTTGTATAATAATCATTGAATGTAATAAGCATATAATTAATTGGTTCATATTTTGTGTAATCACTTCCCCTAACTGGAATATTAAAAAGCGGTATTGCACGGGTATTATGCGCTGAATTATAATAATTTAAACTGTTTGATATATGAGTTGACTTCATATCTCCATTAATAATTTTGAAGATGAAAGACACTTGCGCCATCTTCCGTCTTTCCTCCAGCGTAATCATTTGTAGAAACAGCAGTCTATGCTCATATTTTGGAAGTCTATAGCCATCCCAGTTCATTCTCCTTAGCGCATAAAGTAAAAATTGTTTTTGTATTGACTCTATTCTTTTGCACATATTGTCGTAGTGTGGATTCCATATTTCCGATCCATATTCGATGATTGGTAATACAAATGTAAAATAAAGGCGTTTAATTGTCCATGGATCGACGAAATCCTTGCCGTAGAACTTTAACCAAGCCAGTCTTGATTTGGCTTTAGCCGTGACATGCTCAATGTGTGATTTGAAATTCATTTGCACATCAAGCAACACTCCCAAGTCCCTTATTATAAAGACTCTTTCAATTTGCACGCCGCCTATGTTGTATTTGTATTCATATTGCAGTGATCCCCGATGATATGATATGATCTTTGTTTTGTTTACATTTAGTTTTAATAAATTGCGTCTATAATAATCCGCTATACGATCCAAGTCATTTTGAAGATTAATGCAGTCATCTGTTGAGGTGATACATTTTGAAATTTTTGTATCATCAGCGAATGAAAGTATGGTAGAATTGGTCACGAAGAAAGGTAGATCTATTACAAACATGATGAACAAAGTAGCGCCAATGGGATATCCTTGACCCGTCCCAGAAGTAACTTCGATTGGGTCGGATTTGATATCTGCAATCTTTACAATTTGTCTGCGACCAGACAAGTAAGATTTGATCCATTTTAACAGCTGCTCATTCAATCCCATGATTTCAAGTTTTTGAATAAGTAAATTTAAGTTAACCGAGTCAAAGGCCTTGGCTATGTCTAAATAGATGGCGTCTGTTTGATGTCTTCTTCCCATGTTAATAATAGTTTTTGAAGTAAATTCCACTAAATTTGTTATCGTTGACCTGTTCTTGATGAATCCATGCTGACTTTCGTGTACTATGTTCTTCAAATATAGATTGAGATGATCTGTGACGATTGAATCAAGAATTCTTGATGTAATGCACTGCAAAGCAACACCGCGATAATTTTGAACGTTGTTTCTATCGCCGTTCTTGTAAACTGGTCTGACAAATGACGTTCTCCATAACTGCGGTACTGTGGCAGTTTCAAGTGATTCCTTTAATAGTGTTGATATTGGCTCCTGTAATGAAATCAAACAATGCTTGATGAATTTGTTTGGAATTTCATCAGGACCACAGACAAGATCATCTGGCAGCATGCTTATATGTTGACCTACAAGCTCCTCGGTTATTTCGATCATTGATATTTCAGCACAAATATCACGTATTTTTTCTATTTCCGAGCTGTCATATTGCAGATCACCTTGTAAAGAGCTATAAGCGGTGCCAAAGTGTTTTGCAAAAAAACTAGCAATTGTTAATTGATCGCTTGCTTTTTCATTCAAATAAGTCATCTCATGTGGTAGATCTTCACTTTTCCCTTTTTTGAAATTCACGTGCTTGAAAAATTTCTTTGGATCATCATCTATCTGTTTCTCCATCTCTATTCTGTAATCTCTGAGAGCTGAGCGTGCACATCGTTTATATTCTCTTCTTATTTCTCTGTAATGTTCAAATGATTCATGTGTGTTGAGCCTTTTTTTATTTTGATGTGCTTTGCTGACTTTATTCTTCAATTCAACCAATGATTTGTTGAACCACATCGGTTGTTTTCTGATGATTTTTGTCTTTAACTGGACATGAGTTTCTATTGTTGACTTAATAATTGCATAAAAATTATCCAGTCTTAACTCTAATGATTTTGTATCAAAAACATTATCCCAATTTAAATCAAGAAGTGACTCATTTAATCGTTTATAATCTCTATATGTATGTATTGTTTCAGTTGTCTTTATGATTGGCTCTTTATATCGTATACTAATAGCATTATGATGCTTTTCAAACTTCAACAAATGAAAGTCGCTTATGGAGCTTTGAAGCAACTCAACATCATTTGTCCAGATCAAATCAAGCATACGACCATTTTGGTTGTAGTTCTTGTTGATCTGGTGAAGTCCCAGTTCATAGCAAGTATCCAGCACTATCTTCTCTTTTTCACTGGCTGCATTGATAGCAATTGCAATGTCTGGGTCCTCTTTTTCATCAACAAACCATATCAATTTCGGCAGATTAAAGTCTCCGGACACAATCAAAACATCATTTGTATTCAATTTCGATGCGACTTCTTTCAAGGCATACATGTTGTTTTCATACACCTTGAGTATTGAATCTGGTCGAATATATAATTCTACCAAAAAGATGTTCCTTTTCATACCGGCTACCTTTACCCAAATTTGTTCAGCTCCGAAATGGTCAGCCGTTCCGATCCAAACTGACTTTAGTTTGTTGTTGACAGCAACTAAAACTCCACCTCCGTGCTCCTTTTTATGTACCTGGTCCTTTTCTGTGAGTGATGAACGATCACATCTATAGACCTCGTACATTGGTGGAAAAACGTCGACAGGATTAATTGCATCACTTAAATGAGTTTCACGTAGCATGTAAATCGACGATTGTTGAACCATTATCTCAGCTGCAAACTCCGATATTTTTGTTCTTAAACCATTCACATTTTGTGAATGGATGTTTATCTGCGTAGAGTATTTTTCATGCGCAGATAAGTTTGTGCTGAGATTTATTGGTTTCGCCACCGTTGCCAACGCTGAGCCGGCGGCCGATGTGAGAGACGAGACTGTTGAAAATCCTCATATCTTCTCTCATAATCGTCGAAACATTTTTGGCAGCAGCAATTATCAAAGTGTTGTGCATTTCTTCGTCGGTTGTCCACATAATTCAGTCTTTGAAAAGACCTATTGACCAAATTTTGATGCAATTGTCGACGATTATCCCAACGGCGGCTCGAAACAAAATCACCATAAAATGGTTGTCGCTGTATCCGATGATATCTCAATTCATGGTTTGATGTTTGCGTACCTTCCTGTTGTCGATGCACATTTGACTGACCACCCTGTAAATGGTCACTTTGATGTTGTTGTTGTTGTTGCTGCGGTCCTAGTCTTTGTTCATGCTGTGTATTTGTGCCTGTATTTGTGTTATTTTGCTCTTTTTTCCCCTTCTTCTTTTTGCTCTTTTTCTTCTTCTTTTTCTTTTTATTTTTCGCACCATTTTCATCACTAGATTTTTCCTTGACGGTTACATCAGTCGCATTCGATTCATAGCCGGCTTCATCATCATTGTTTGTTTGTGTTTGGGAATCAATTGTTACGACATTTTGTGTGTCATTGACAAATTGATACCCTTCAATTATCGATTTTAGTTCATTCTGAACTATACCGATAATTCTCTCACCAACGAATTTCACCAATCTGGCTTTCTCGTTGGTTTTCCGCTCATTCTCTGCGTCAATGCACGTATGTGAGTGGTGAGACATCATCAAACAATGTATGAATACGTACACTTTTTTCTTCATCAGTGTAAACTATTTTTTTCGTCTCATCATATTTAATGAGCCCAAATGCTCTCAATAATTTTGTTGCATACGGAGTTGTCATGCACTCAAAATATTTTTTTGATTTGCATTTGTTGCAAACCAAATATTGGCCGCCAAAACGAGTGCCGGTGCATTTTTTTTCACTGCAGTTATGTTTATTGTTCATTGTTGTTACAGCGATTACGAAAATTGTTGTGCTATCGTGTAACAGATGTCGCTGTTTACAGTGAGTGTTATGCCGGTTCTATGAAGGTTATGTTTGTTACACAAAACACAAGTCACTCACAAACACGATTCACCAATTGATTTTTCAACAATTTTCACACTTTTCCGCTGTTCTCCACTTTCCTCGTATGCAGCGTAGTTTGTTCTTGCGATGTGTTTAGTTTTTTTTGCTGTGCTGTACGTTTTTCTATTTTAAATATTTGTTTTTATCATTTTTATTTGGCTCGGTTAAAAAAATGCAACCTGTCAAGTCAGCTGTCAATACTCTGTCCACAATTCTTTTTCACATTCTTGGTAGCGACCAAAGTTCCTTTCACCGCGAATAAAATTCCTTTCGTAGCGACCAAAATTGCTTACCCTAAAAACCCGCGACCAAAATTCTTTTTCAAATTTTTGGTAGCGACCAAAATTCTTTTTAACAGCGACCAAAAAACTTTCATAAAAGGAATTTTGGTCGCAGCGACTAAAATTCCATTTCTTTGGCGGCCAAAATTCCCGCGACCAAAATTCACAGAGCCGTTCTTTTAGATCTCACCAATAGATCTATTGAATATATCGAGAAGAGAGTATGTTATTCAGCGCTTATGGCTGAGTAATGTCTGAATAAAAACATACTCTTCTCTCGATATTTTCAATATATATATACTGTAAAGAAATGAAAATCGATACCGCTGACTTTTGGAAAAGGGTTTTTGCATATTTTAGTAGTGCTCGGGCACCAAATTGAGAATCCGCAAAAAAAAAATTAAAAACCGCTCTAGGTGGCGTTCAAAAAAAAGGAAATTTTTGGTTTCGTCCATTTTTGACCACCCAACTCAGAAATAAATTTCCGAAAAATGGCATATTCGGAAACTGGAGTTCGGGTAGATAGTGTTACAGATTTACCAGCATTGAAATTGTAATGTTACTAACCATTACATTAACATAAATGTTTGTAATAGTTAATAAAATTATAATAGCTATTAATGTAATGCTAACATCTAACATTACAATTTCAATAGCTAATACCGGTAATGTATTGTTACAATAACAATGTGTTACCCGTATTGTTAAAAATCTAACATTAAAATTGAGACTTTTCAACACAACTTTAAGTTGAAAATATACTTACAATAGATGGAGTTTGTGTCTGCTCTAAGCTCAGCATTGAAATTGATTGGGTTGATGAGAAATTTCAATGATGAGCTTAGAGCAGACATAGACGCCATCTATTGTAAATATATTTCCAACATAAAGTTGTATTGAAAAGTCTTATTATTAATGTTAGATTTTTGACATTAGCGGTAGCGTTGAATAACACATTATTATTGTAACAAAGCATTGCCAGTAATGTTATAAGAATAGCAATAGCGATTACTGGTAATGCTAAGATCTAACATTACAATTGTAATAGCATTACAGTAATGATTTGTTACAATTGTAATGTGTTACTGCAAAATGTAAATCTGTAGATAGTGTTCAAAAAAAATTGCTGGAAACGATCGAAAAGTGTCCGAGATATGATCATGTCCAAAAATCTTACGAAAAAACACGAAATTCTTGAAATGATATGTTTGTTTGTCCGCAAATTTTTTTCCGTACTTTTTGATAAATCGCCGGAGACTGATTTTATTCGAAAGTAGATGGAAAACTAAGCATACAAATACAGTCTCTTCAAATTTTTCGATTTCGTCACGCAAGTGTCTGAGGTCTAGGTTCGAAAAAAAGTGGAATGCACTTTTTCAGTTTTTCATCGAATGGCCTACTTTCTGTGCATATGAAAGGTGAGGTAATGATCAATATGTACGAACCTCAGCTATCCAGATCTGAAGTCAGATTGGAAAAAATTTCGAAAATGATCGCTAGATGGCGCTGCATGTGTTGTTTTTTTGGAGGCCAGTATATCATTGCGTAAATCAGGCCAGAACGTTTCTAACAGCATTTATATTGTTTATACAGTCAAAATTGATCGAATTCAGTCATTGAAATAGGTTTAGAAGTGAATTATAGTTCGGATAAATCATGTTTCATATTCATATTTTGGCCCCACGTTCATTGCTCACAATTTGCTATGCAAATGACAGTGTTCCAGCTATACGATGCGTTCAAATGGGTGTATACCAAAGTGGAATCACATTAGTTTCACTCTGAAAGTATTCTAGCTTCAAATGAGATTAATTTGTGGAGGTCTGTCGTACCTTTGGTAAAAAACCTTCATTTTTGATCAAAACATTGAAAAATTTTCATAGAAATGTGTTTTATTTTCATCCAAATCGTTTGAAACTTCACCAGTCGCAAGTGTTCGAAGGTAAATGACGATTACCATCAATTTTTAGTCGATATGGTTGTGCGAAGTATTTTTATTTTCACATAATGACCTACCGAACTCTTGTTAACCTCCAGCGTTAAGCTTTCGGCATGAAACTTTACACACGTTATTTTCACACCATATCTATTGAAGAAGAGAGAATGTTATTCAGCGCTTATGGCTGAGTAATGTCTGAATAAAAAATATATACTCCTCTCCTCTTGATATTTTCAATAGATATGGAAAAGTATTTTGGGGTAAGAGCGAAAAAATTTCAACTTTTGTGTTTTGGGGGTCAGTCTAGTACACGGGCTGTTTTTCAACGAAAATACGTCATTTTTGGATCTTTGGCAAGATATTGAGCTCCCCTTGAGCATACAGCGAAGAAATTTTGAAAAAAATTCAGTGGAGATGGTTTAATCCATTTATGACCATACTATTAAAAAATGGGGAAAAATCGATGAAAATCGTCATTTTGTTTAAAAAAAATGTGTGAATAACGATTTTTTTTATCATAGATCGAAGGAGCACTCAATGTTGAATCAATTTGCACATTTTTTAGAACCAACATTTTTCAAAATTGGTCAAAATTGGAAAAAGCGTGTATTTGGCCGACCACCTTTTTAAGATTTTTTTTAATAACCAACTACAACATGCTTGGATTTTATAATTTTTCTTCACTGTGACAAGTGATATCACATAATTCAGACCCAAGGAATCCAATGGAAGCAATCTTTTCGAGAAATTGTTTTGATTTTTTGAGATAATCGGTCTGGAAACTACACCTTGAAATGATAGTTTGAGGGCTTTATTCAATTGAAGAAAATGAATTAAAACATCGGTGCAATTAGCTTTGAATAGTTTTGGTGACCATACATACTACAAATTCACCGTAGAAATTTCACAAAAACAATTGAAAATGCAAAAAAAAAAAAAAAATTTCAAGAGGCGACGCAAAATTAAAATTTTTCGTGAATTTGATTGCAAGCGTCACTGAAAATTTATATCAGATCATTTTCAGATTTCAGATGTGCAGTATTGCGTCACATTGGGAACTTCGAAAGAAGTGTTTTGTACTTATAAATACATAGGATTAAAATGTATTTACATTGAAGGAAAAAAATTCTTAAAGTCACCGTTCATATATATATATATCACATTTTAGAGATCATATCATATCATCGGGATTCACTGCAATATGAATACAATTTTAACATAGGCGGTGTTCAATTTTTGGCGAATTTTTGTAATAAAGGGTGACAATATGTGCAAAACAATAGAATCAATAAATTGAAGGGGCAATTACACCAAATTCAAACCGATAAACTACATGCGATTATTATAGTAAAAAATGCCAAACGGAGATAATAAATAACGATATTAATCAAGGATTAAACTATAGCTGTCCACGAACACCAACGAACGAACCGTTCGTTTGTTTTCAATGTATAATTGTATATTTTGTTCGTTCGTTCGTTCGTAGAAAATAAATTGTTCGGATTGTTCGTTCGTATGTTCGTACGAACAACGAACAACGAACACGTTCGTTCGTTCGTAATTTATGGAAATTTATTTTCTGAATGTAAACAAATATTGCGATAATAAATGTAAATTGGAAAAACTTTAAATCGATTTTTCCCGCTTTTCCGATGGGAAATCGTGAAAAATAAGCAAAATGTTACAACACCTGAGTGGTTCAATAGCCTAAAGTCCAAATCCGGTGGAATTTAGCTGATCCATGAATTCTCAGGATTTGACCTGAATTCTAAAACTTCCATAAAGATATTCTATAAAAAAATCCATTCTTCGTTTGTATTTATTTCTAATTGTATTCAATTGTATTTATTTCTAATTGTAATTACATTATGGAGAATCCATGGATCAGCAGAATTCCACTGGATTTGGAACCATCGAACCACTCAGGCCATCGAACCGATCAGGTGTTGTAGCTCCCTATGGGGGTCAACATTTTGATTTAAAGTTTTCCCAATTTACATTTATTATCGCAATATTTGTATACATTGAGAAAATAAATTTCCAAAAATTACGAACGAACGAACGTGTTCGTTGTTCGTTGATCGTACGAACATACGAACGAACAATCCGAACAATTCATTTTCTACGAACGATCGAACGAACAAAAAGACCAAAAAAATATTCCACGAACGAACGAACGTTCGTGGACAGCTATGGATTAACCCTTCTGTCTACTTTGAGTACCCCTGTACTCATTTCACTATTTAATAAGATTTTTTTTATATTTAATGACATAATAATGATATGAAACTTCGTGACATCTTAAAACAATTAATTTTAGGTTTATTAAAAAAAAAATCGGAAAATTTCTTGCTTCAGAAGTGGTTTTTCCAAGGTCTTGGAAAATTCTTATCGTATAGCATACCTTTGGTGTACCCGGGTACTCACATACATTTTGTATGGAAATGAATGTAGTGGAATGACAAAATATAATAATAAAACTAAAAAATAAATTCTTTTTATTGAAATACACTCATCTGTGATTTGAGACAGTTGAAAATGTGTATTTATTTGACAAATTTATTGACAAAATGTAGATTTGTTGAATGTTCATCACAAATTGGGTGATTACACACAGAACAGGCTTTTCTGGTCTGACGACGTCGCTTATTTGCTTTACAAGTAATGCAGTAGCCCTTTTTCCTTTTGCGACCGCCAACAGCTTGTGTTTCTTGTTGTGATGATCGGGGCAAATTGATTCGTGTTCCAAGAATACTCTCAATTCCTAGACGTGTGCCAAAATGGCCAATTGTTCGAGGACATTGTGATATCCAAATATGGAAGAAAATGGGGTACGATACGGTGATACTTGCATTTCCGGTGGAATGCATAATTTTCATTTGTTCAGTTTTCCAACAAGAGACAATTTCCACTCCATTAGCATCTTGGCCAATGGTAAAGAAGTAAATAAATTATCTGTGATAATGCAGCGACCAGTGCCGCGATAGCTTTGAGCAAATTAAAATTATTGTTTTCATTTACTACACGATTATTTACGTTGGAATTCATGTCTTTTTGCTTTGATACGTCCGCTCTCAATGAATGCAATTAAACAAATGACGCAGAAAAAAAAAATTGCGACGCAATATTGTATTTCTATATATGCGTTCAAATGCGTTGTTTACTATTTTTGTCTTTAGTTCGTTCTGAGCTCATACGCACAAAACGTATGAGTAAAAATCATATATTTTCACATATAATAACCGGTTTTTCATACAAAATATATGTGAGTACCCGGGTACACCAATGGTTGCAAGTGCGATAAACAAATATAGGTAGACAGAAGGGTTAAACTAACCATAAGAATTGAAAATTATTTAAAACAGATAAAATTACTGTGAAATATGAATTATCAACAATTTTGTACATAAATCAAAGACATTTGATATATTTCTATCAAAATTGCTTGATGAAGAATATTTAATTTATTATTTCAGATCAGAAACTCTTCAATAAATTTATTAAACAATTTAAAAAATCAATCTTCTATCTCTTCTCATGCAAGTATCTTAAGTGTCCAAAATTGTCTAGTTTGGCGAAAGTTTCTGAAAATGTATATTACGCACGTCGCTTTGTTCAAATTATCCAACGAAACTGTAGCTGGCTTAAATAACAAAACATAAACAAATTGAACTTTATTTGTGAAAAATCATACACATTATATGCTTTCATTTATAAAAAAATGTGTGCTTCTGCTGGTCTTGGGTATTCCTGAGTGACATTGTCAAATTATGTATCAAATCTGCGTTACTAATGTGTAGACGGTCACCTTGTATAAAATATAAAAATTCACCTCCTCTTTTTGCTTCTAAAAAATATGTATACTCTCTGATTTATTCGGTTAAAACGAAATGTTTGTTGTATATGAATTGTGGCGTAAGGAATGACGAAACTTCGTCAATTGTATTTTCTGAGAGTCGTTATCCACAAAACGTAGGCAACATATTCACGAGATAAAAAAAACGACTTTGGTTCATTCTTTCAGTCGAAGAATTTGTTCGTGTGAATGTTTTGTATGGTCTTTGTGTATCGTGCGAGTCTAATTGCGGCTTTCGGCATTCTATTTGAGACTATTAACAAAACAATAATAACACAAAAACGTGTAGACAAAGAAATATAATAAAAAATGCTCTATGTGTATTGAAGGATTTTTGCCAAACAAAGGAAGACGAGAAAATTTGTCGCATCCTTTTATGTTTAGAAATTTGGTGTGTGGTGTGTGTCCCCGAAGAAATGAATATAATAAATAATTAAATAATAATCATTTTATAATTTAGGGATCTTTTGGGGACTCAAAAATTGATTTTCTTGTGAAAAAATGTAGCGAATGGAAGTAAATCTTAAAAAGAAATTAAAATATCACAATTCTTCATGTAATAACAAAACAAAACAAAATTTTAATTAATTA
>NW_022203875.1:0-2864 GCF_009176525.2 Contarinia nasturtii | reverse complement strand
CCCAAAAAAAAAATCATTAGTCCCAAACTAATGATATTTTTTTTGCACGACAATTAATTAATTAAAATTTTGTTTTGTTTTGTTATTACATGAAGAATTGTGATATTTTAATTTCTTTTTAAGATTTACTTCCATTCGCTGCCCCCAAGGCAGTTTATTATTTCTTCTAATTTAGTATGATTTATTGATTTTAATATAAGCTTGCTAGATCGCCCGGATAAATCCGGGCTCGCCCGGATTTTCGAGGACAAACTCAGATGAAAAATCGCCCGGCCCGGATGCCCGGATATGCTGGAAAAATTCCGGATTTCTCCCGGATTTTTTACAATTTTCGACGATTTTTTAACAAAAAACTTCAATAATTTTGGATTTTTTTCTTTTTAAATGTGTGAATTTGTTGTATTTTTTATATCGACAAAGCCACCTTATCAAAAACTATGGAAACGTCATTTATTGAGCTTACATTGATAATCAAGTCATTTTTGTGGAAATCGAAAAAAATTTCAAAGATTTTCTGAGGAAAATATTTTTGTTTTGGTTGAAAAAATTAATTTTGCAGGGTTCCGCCCGGATTTCGCCCGGATTTTCAGTTAACAATTTTGATTGACAAATTCGCCCGGAAAATCCGGACCGGATCGACAGAAAAAAAATCTGGCAGGCTTATCTTAATACATGTTTTTCATTCATTAGTTAAGAATTGAAAATTATTTAAAACCAAACAGATGAAATCGAAAACTATTTATTAAACGGAAAAAAATAAATTTCAAAATTATAATATGTCTCTCTCAAAATTTCTCGATGAAACATATTTAAATCATATTCTATTTATTTGATATATTTTAAATAAATCACCAAGGCGAAGGAACGAGGTTCGGTGCAGTTATTATTATTAACAATTATTTTCAAAACAATCTTTGAACAAACATTCAACTTTCTGCTTTCAGTTCAAAGCTGCAGCCTGCAGCAGCCATGGCCATTTTAAGTCATATCTTTGGCAGTAAGCGTAATCATATAGATCTATCTAAAAAAATAGTTACCTTTTCAATGCCAATAATGAAAGAAGGGAAATTCAAAGGCAAAAATTCAACTATATGTGTCGTGTACATGAAAACAGTGTTTCTTGATACACATACACACACACGCACAAAAACACACACACAATTCATTGTATGTCTTCCGACAAAAGATGTTTGTTGAATGTGAGGACATAGTCATTCGAATTGAACGACTGTGTGGGCCTTGTTTATCTGCTATTGTTTAAACGTCTTTTAAGTCTAATTCCACTTTTTACTTATTTATTTCTATTATTGAGTGCATATCGAATTGCAAAATATTTTTTTTTCACGTGAAGGCAATATAAGAATTTTCAACGGCCTTCAGAATTTTAATGAATTTAATATTCCTTTTATTCTATGTAATTATTGATAAAACTACAATAATTAATAATATAGTTTAATACTTCAACTTTCTCGTTTAACCTTTTTTGGGCTGGAGCCTCTAGTCAAAGTTGGTATCACGCGAAAGAACTCGGTATCACGCGAAGTAAAGTAAAATGAACATAAATGTTTTGACATAACAAAAGTTGACATAACATGCGTCATGTTATATTCGTGCTCTTTATTTATGCTTTGTATGAAACACGCATTTTTGTAGTTGTAGCCATTTTCTAAGAATCTTGAACACTGAAATATAAAGCCTCTTCAATTTTTTTATCTCTCTTATTATTTGGTTTATCGCACTGAGTCGGCTGTCAAATCAAATTCTTTTTTCTTTGAATGTAACGTGACCATCAAATGTGTTTTTTTTGGTACATGCTATTTTTTCTCTGCGATTCATATGTCGTGTGTGTGTCCAAAAATAACATTTGATAAAATATTGTCACCGGAAAGGATTTTCAGATTATATCCTAATAAACGATTTACGAGTTCCGTTTTATCGAAAATGTTACATCTTTGTATTGAAGAATATATTCAGGTGCATTTAGTTGACACTTTGTCGAAATGTTTATGTTCTTTTTGAATTTCGATTAAACCCAAAATATATTGGAAATGGGAAATGGTATTTTACATCCGTACTGCACTTTTTGGGTCGTTTTCTACTGAAGACAATAATTTTCAAGTAGACAGTAGTAGTGAATTTAAAAATGTATACATTCTTCAGTAGATTGTACCACAAGCTGAGTAGTAAGAAAGAAACAAACATGAAAATAACATTACTGCTTAATGTAAGAATTTAATTATATTGTATATTTGATTGCTATAGAATAAAAACAGCGTATGGAAAGGTTGCATTTCAAAGCGAAACACCGTCATACAAAATACAGCAAAAAATGTATGTAAAAACAAACTTTGGTGTGCGACCGTATCATACGCTGTATTTATTCTAGAGAATTCATTTATTTAATTTATCGAATTTTTTCAAGTTTAAACAATTTTTCGCTTTTTTGCAAATACTATACACATATGAATGGGTAAGAATAATCATGACCTCCAAACATTCTTTAAAAAAATACTGATACAAGACGATGAATTAAAATAAATGAGATACTAACTCGCGCTTAAAATAAATCTGATACTTGAAAGATATTGAAAATAAAAGTGGTATGTATCACTTTTATTTTCAATTCGTTCAAGTATCAAATTTATTTTCAATTCTGGCTAGTATCTCATTTATTTTAACTCATTTGTGCATTATACCGAGTCTCCGAGAGTTTCATATAAGCCTTCCCATGTAGATGGTAAAAAATCGTGAAAAATGAAAAAAATATTAAATTTTTTTTCTTCGATTTACAAATACTATTCAATTTTCTGTACCATTTGGTGAAATCAGAATGAAAAAAATCGCATTCCTTATCACCCAAATCA
>NW_022203874.1:0-11573 GCF_009176525.2 Contarinia nasturtii | reverse complement strand
TAATACTTGATCGATATTCGTATCTTCGAAGATAGAGTCAAAGACCAGATTGTTTGCACTTAGGTCAACGCAGTGACAATCTCAAAACTCAACTGAACTCATTGCTTAAAATCTAGTCCTTATATACTAAAATTATTGAATGCTAATCATATTTAAACGTATAATTTGTGAAAGGGTGACAATAGTCGTTCTCGTTGGTAATCCCTGAAAAAACGGATATTATCGTACTCATATATCATCTATAACAAGAATCAATTGTAATTTCCACGCATAATTCCAAGAGGGTGTTTTAGTCGTTCCCCTCATGAGTCATTTGTCGTCATCGCATCAAGTCATTCACTTGTATTGTTTAAGTCATGTGCGTTTATGTACATATGTAATTCCCCTTTATATCCGCCATAATGGATTTATACGAATTGAGCAACACATACAGGCATTACCTTCAGTGTATGGTTACCCCTCATAACTGTTATAACGTTGTTCGTATATAAAGTTTATCGTTACGTAAGTGTACTCGTTGATACCAATGAATGCTCTTTTATGAGCGTTAGCATGAGGTTGTTAAATCACCCCTTATGGTTAATGTTACGTTCGTTGTCGTTGTCGCATACATTGATTACCGTCATAATGATCCGCTTACTGTCATTTAGAAACGTTCGCTTATACGCGTTCGTCCTAGGTCGTTAAAGTCACCCCTTTTAATAAATGCTTCGTCCGTTGTCGTTGTAGCATACGTTATGAAACTCCGCTTATTGGCATTTAGAAACGTTCGCTTATGCGCGTTCGTCTTAGGTCGTTAAAGTCACCCCTTATAATAATGTGATGATCGTTGTCGTTGTCGCATACATTGATTACCGTTACAAGAGTCGGCCTCAGAGAATGCTTGGTGATGCGCGTTAGCGTTAAGTCGTAAAATCACCCTTCATAATAAATTCAATATGAGTTGTCGTGTCTCGTATATACTGGTTATCGTTAAGTGAATTGACTTATTGGTTTTGAAGGACGCTCGGTGTTGCGTGTTCGTATTAGATCGTAAAATCACCCCTCATATTTGTTGTTATGATCGTTGTCGTTGTCGTTGTCGCTTATATTGGTTACCGTTGTATGAGTCGACTTGTCGGTATCAGAATACGTTAGTTCATATACGTTCGAATTGGATCATTAAAGTCACCCTTTATGATAGAATTAATATCCATTGTCGTTTCTCATCTTATTTCTTATAAAGTCTCTTATAATTCTAAATATGTGAGCGTTTGTATGGAATTTGGTCAGAAAACGCTTACATTATCCCGCTTTTTTCGAAAGAAAATTTGAATTCATGGATAAGAGAATTCAAATTTTCGTAGATTACTTTAACTTAATATCAATGTGAAATTAATCTTGTATCAAAATGTTCCCTACTATTAAACTTGAGTTTCTCTAGCGCTAAAATATGTAATGCTATTGGAATAATTTTCTTCTCTTCTCCATATTACTTCACTTATTATTACTAAAAGTAAGACAGCAAAACTAGAACCTAAAAATATTAAGCCTATTATATTGAGTGGGTCAAAAATATGTCTATATAACCTATCGTTTATGGTAAAGTTCTTAAAACATGTGTCATTTCTTCCCATAATATTTTTCAATAAGAGATACCTTTCACTACATTTATACTGAGTATTTGGCTTTTTGCAAAACAATTCATTATCTACAGTGAAACATAGCTCATTTAACTTGTCTATTGAAAAAAATATAGGATTTGTACCGTTGAAAACTACTAATTGGGTCTCCGGTTGCAAAATAGAATACGTTGATGCGTGAATCATTGGCTCTGGATACGCGTTATACAGTTTCAATTTTTCATAAAAAGGTATTTTAAATTCCAAATATAAAGTTTCATCGTGAAAATGTAATTTGAACTTAAAAAATTCAAATACATTTCTGTTGAAATGGTTTTCCAGATTTACTGGAACGGAAAAATTTCTCTGGATGAATTTTTTTGATTTCGATCTTATGTCATCTTTTAAATTTTGGAAATTTATTATATTTTCAATAGCGTCATAATCTGCTCTTGTGAGTCTCTCTATACATAGGTACGTTCTTATGAAACTATGTGCCATAGCTCTAAAAATTCTGCATTTTTTTCCATCATTTGCTGCTGAAAAATTTATCGAGTGTTCTTCCAACTGATTTAGATTTAGGAATGTTCCTCTAAATATTGGCTCTTCAAAATTAATATCGTTATCAAGCAAATTCTCCAAGACCACCATGTCCGCTATACGTTTCTCCATTATCAATTCCAAATGTTTGGTCTCATTTATACAATGCTCCCTCACAAAAGTGTACGTCTTATTTTTTATTTCTTTCAAAATACTGATATTGAAAGCATAAACCAATGACTCAAATTGTGAAAATATATTTATTCTTTTGTCAAACTTGTAACTAATTCCCTCAAAATTGTAGTCACTTGGGTTTTGTGATAATTCTTGATCTATAGGTCTCAATTCTCCCCCCTGCCATAAGAATCCAGATAGCATTGTAAACAGTATCAGTCGTAATGTTCCATTCATTTCTGAAAATTAGGTGAGATCAATTGAGACATTTGCATATATGTCTTATGAGTTTAAAAAATATAGTAAAGAAAATAAAGATAAATGTCATAGTTATCAGCATTGTAGTTAAAGACATTTTTGTTGTCCAAAATCTAAATTTCTTCCACAGCATATTGATATTAAAGTCTTCGAAGATCGTTGACTTTTTAATCAAACTTTTCGTTTTTTCACGAGTATTTAATAGGGCCAAACTGAATTTGGAGACTTCCGAAAATCCTATTGTCCAATTTTTTGTTTCGTAATTGTATATAGAAATATTTAAGTTATAATCAGACATATTTAGATTGACTTTAGAAAGTGATGAACCATTGATAGTTGAGTAATTAAAAACATTATCACCCTCTGGGATTTTTATCAGTTGGCTCTCGTTTAAATATTTTAAATATTCCATTCCCCTTGAAACTATTTTAATTCTTGTTGGTTTGACTATATAACCAAATATAATATTATTCGTTATTCCAATAAAATGATTACTATGGATCGCTTTTACTGGTACACAAAAATTAGACTGATCATTCAAAATTTCGGCTAAAATGCATTTATTATTGAATCTTACTTTGTCTTCCAGCAACGAATTGCATAAAGTTAATCCCTTTATGCTGATACATTTGTTTAAAATTAATCGTGAGATATCATTATGTGTACCCCGTCTTGATATTATATATTTTGGTGTTTCATTTATTATGTATGTCTCGCTTTTAAAAAGAAAAGGAATAGGGATGAACTCATTTAGATTGTAAGCATCGCCATCTATTAAAGGACTTTTCATGATAATTATTAAAGTTGTGGTGTTCAACTTTACTGATAGAGAAGACACTTGTATTAGATCCCGTATTGGAACCCCTGGAAGAGACAATTTCCCCTTTTGACTTCTTATTTTTTCCACTTCTTGTTCGACTTTTTCGTAATTCATAATATTCAAAAGATTGTCTTTTAACCTTCCAGAAAAAATCAATCGAAATTTCCTCATATTTTTTTCCTGCTCCCCACTTAAAATAAATATGGAATGTAACAGTTCATTCATTTTATTTGATGTTTGAAGATTGTTCTCTAGATTGTGTAATCTCTCCTCCACTTGAACACCCTTTGCCGATAAATCCATTAAGACTCCCCTCATAATATCTATTAATTCCATTGTTATTTTCAACTTATTCTCTATGAAATCTCTTTTATTGATAAAATCACTTTCATCCCCTCCATCTGAAGCTGTCACCAATTTGGTTGCTCTTTTACGTTTTGTCTTGTTCATTCTAAATTTAGCTATGTTATCATTCATATGTTTTTCTTTAAGTCTGACATGTTGTAAAAATGAAATGCAATTAGCCAATATGTGTGTACGGTTACATAAATCCTCAAATTCCATGATATTTTTCCTCATTATAATAGAATTTTTCTCAAAACTTTCCATTTCCAACTCAAAGGTAAATTCGTGTGTATGAGTATAGAAATGTAATTCACCCAGATCGTTTAATACAAATCTTTGGCAATATCCAGTTAAAAAAAATATTTGAGTGGCTAAACCGAATATCGTGTATTTTAACATCCCCTGAAAATAAAAATTAAAATATATTTCGTTAACCGTTTTTTTTTCTTATTGGTTTACCAAATAAAAAATGTTTATATGGTAACTACGATAAATCAACCCTTGTGTACGTATAGTGTCATACCTAATCGGAGAAATGCGTGAAAGTCATATCAGTTTGTTTGTTTTCCCTTTTTACGACTTTTTTATTGTGTTTTTTTTCTTCACTATAAAAAAAATCACTAATAGCATTTGGACCAAAAATTTTACGATTGAGTAAATAGTGTCTAATTACAAATCATTCTAACAGGAATATTGTCGTGGTCGTAAAAATTTTACGACCAATAAAATAAATGATTTTTTGGGTCTACTACTTTCACCTATTAGCTTCAAATTATAATTCGAATCATATTTCAATTTGGATGTGCGGCAACGCATCTGTGATCTGAAATTATAAATACTTCAGATCGATATCTTTTCTGTTCATTTTATTTCGAACTATTGAGCTGAACGTGTTGAATTTAATTTAAAGAAAACAAAACAAAATTATTGAAAAATGTGCGATTTTTATACAGTCAGTTGTCCCAATCGTGAATGTGACAAATTTTTTGGACTCAAACAAGATGCTGTCAATTGTGGTCATTGTTGTAAGTATTGATATTTAAATCTTATTGAAGTGTTTCTTCTTTATATATAATAATGTGAAGTGATTAGTTTTGTGTGTGTTTCTGCATATTCGAAGTAATTGACCCCGTCTTCAACTTTTGTTATCTCAATTTTTTCCCAGATATCGATTTACCGCGTGGTCAATGCTTTAATGTGACATTGACCGACAAATATTTTTTCTGTAAATGTGGCGAACTACTTGGTTCGAAAATCATTGGAACACGGCCCGTTCTCTTGCATTTCATCAACTTTATACTCAAACGCCATACGTCCGAACCCATAATCAGGGAAATGAATAAGTCGACTGTTTCTTACTTCTCTCGACAAAGGAAAAGAACATCCGTTGAAGAAGAGTTTAATTTTCCTCAACCGCCAAGAGACCCATATAGTACTCCTGAACCCCTTGAGTACATTGCTGTATCACCTCCACCCGAAGGTTATCCAACTCCACGCTATGTCAGTCCCGTTTTTGATGAAGGAGCTCAAGCCCTACTTGACGATTTTTTGGATCTAAACAGTCCAAAAGAAGAAGACATAAAACCAAGTATTGAACCCGTTCCATCCATAAGCGTTCGCCAAGATATGTATCAATCTGAACCATTTCCGATGATGATGTGGGCTGTACCGACTACTGATGACCAAGTGGGTTATGCTCCGATGGTGACCCATATAAATTCGAACATCGATCCCTTTGATTTGATTCAGTGAACAAATCAATTTTTTTTATTATTTTTTTTCTTTTTTTTTTGTATTTGTGAAATTCTGTGTGTGTAAGAGCTCAATGTGTGTTTTTTTCTCAATTTTCTTCATTCTTCCAAAGTTCTTCACCATTTCCTTCATTTTAGAAAACATTTCAATGAAAAGAATCATAATAAATTTGAATCAAAATAACTCTTCCATCTTTTTTGTTTTTTCTTCGCTCCCAAAAAGAGTAACTCCAATAAAATTGTTCTTCATATTCATTTGTTCAATGTTTCATTGGTTGAAACCATCTTTATTTTAGGGTAAGATTTATGTACGCAACTTGTCATTAAATACGACGCATGCGCTTCTTGCATGTACACGCTAAATCATCTTCGCATGCGTGCGAAGTAAAGGTGTTATAAACTTATATAAAAATCATGTACGTGCGAGCGCATACGTATCCTTATTATAGACAAACGGAAGTTCATTCATACGATTCATAAACGAACTCCTCAATGTATCGTTTAACGTACTCTCCGAACGCCATGACGAAAATGTGTTATACCCGACGTGCGCATATGTGCGGTTTTATACATTCCCTCATTTAATAGAATAACTATTACAAGAATAGGGGTAGTTATAATACAATTCAAGGCGGCCATTTTTAAATTCAAGAAGATGATAGGCGGCCATTTTTAATTCGAAAACGATAATTCTCCTCCCAAGATACAGAATTCATGTAAATGAGGTTATTACCGAAATGAGGTAATTGGTTCAAATAGGTTAACCAACAAAGAAAATGACAATAATTAATGAATCATTCGGTGGTTCGTATGCAGAAAATTATTCCCCCGTTGGTCACAATGAAGATTATTGTTTCCCCTTGATAATTCTGAAATAATTTCAACGTACATGCTAGATTATTTTTGATTTCCCATTAGAGAGTATTGATGTTGACACCTCTCTCCGAGAATCAAAAAATGGATAGAATCCCAGCTGACATATGAAATGTATTATACCACTTTTGGTGTATCGCTTACATGTATCTTCATATATGTCGATACTCTCCAAGACGTTCTTCTTCTCGTTACACCTAAAACCATTCTACGCTTCACGAGATTTTTTCCCAAATGTTAAAATGTAACCATATTTTTCATCCGGACATAATCCGTTCAAATCAAACCACGTTATCTTGTTAAAAAAGATATTAACCACATAATGGTCAAAGGAACGACAATTAAGACGTTCCTCTTCTCATTACACCTTAAATTACTCTATGTGTTATGAGATTTTTCTCCCAAACGGTAGAAGATGCCCATATCTTCCACTCAGACATAATCTGACCAAATCGAACCATGTTATCCCGTTGAAAAAGGATATTAACTGAATAATGGTCAAAAGAACGACAATTAAGACGTTCTTCTTCTCGTTACACCTTAAATTACTCTATGTGTTATTAGATTTTTCTCCCAAACGGTAGAAGATAACTATATTCTTCATCCCGTCATAGTCCATTTAAGTCGGACTATGCATTTCAATCACATTCGAGAGAAAAATTGTAAGAATCAATATTCGGTGACCTTTATTCAACTAAAGAAAATTATATTATTATTATTACGCATGTGAAGTTGTTTTGTTTTTTTTTTTTTTTTTTTTTTTTAACTATTTTAGCATCCAAAATTAATAAGAATACATAAACTATTGTCATTGTTTGTCATAAACATAGATGCGTACTGAAATAGTTCGGTTCGTTCATTTAACTCTAAAGAAAGTTGGTACCCCCAAAAAATTCAAACCAAATTGACACGTTTAACTAAGGAGCCTTGTGTACTTTAGAATAGAAATGCGTTCCGAAATTCATTGTATTAGTTTGACAACACAGATCCTTCTGGAAATGACCATAGTACATCTGATGCGTAATAGATTATTGAAAGAACCATTTTTGATATTTCTTGCACGCTAAAATCAGATGTATTTTTTAAATATAAAAGAGGAGACACTCTGCACGTCAGATGTCCCGACACATCTGACGAAATTCCGTCGCTTGAGAACGTATTCCAGGTGGCACCTCGAACCGCAAAACTACGTATTTCACTACTATTTGAAAATTATAAATACATTCCTCCATCACAGTAATATCCCCGGTGAAACCACCATATTCTGGACTTTTCCGTTTTTCACTTCCGAAAGATAACCCCCCGATTGACTTTGAAACCACCGGAATCCATTCAAACTCCACTTAAATGCTCCAAATTTATGAAAATATATCGGAATCCTGTTATTTTACGGTTGATCCGTAACATCCCACACAAATTTGGATACTTGGATTAGGAATCGTCATTTGTTTCGGATTCGTCAATAATAGTCGGATTCATTGAAATAGTGAAATCTGGTTTTAACATAAAACACTTCGTGTTTTTTATTATTATAATTAGTTCACCAAATCAATGAAGCAATTTCAATTTATTTAAAGCATTGGAAATTGAATACCTCTTGCCATAATTGGTAAAAAATTTACCTTAATTATTGTACGGCTTATGAAGTTCATTCATAAAACCGTCAATATAGATATAAGTTCGTTAATCGTGTTTTGACAATTTCGAACAACGAACCCACATACGCATACAAAATATGTACTTATTGGAAATTTAAATGTTAAGTTTGTGTTAATTTTTAATTAATTGTGTCAGTTTTTTATTAAAATTTCTTAAAACTATAAAAAAAGGAATTTCAATTTTTTGGATTTAAATTAAATACTATCGTACTGTATAAACAGAATATAAACCAGATCATTGAATTTTGTGAATCATCGGAATAGTGAAAACTGCAAGAATGGCGAGAATCGAGGCCCTGCTATTTATTCTAAACTTTCAAATGATGTACAACCCCCAGCCTCTTCATGGAGAAAGTCCCAAAACAGTCAATCAAACAAAGTCATTAACCAATTCATTAGCGAAATCATCAACCAATTCATTAGCGAAACTATTAACCAATTCATTAGCGAAATCATCAACCAATTCATTAGCGAAACTATTAACCAATTCATTAGCGGAATCATTAACCAATTCATTAGCCAAAATCATTAACCATTTCATTACTGAAACCATCAACCAATTCACTAGCGAAAATCATTAACCAATTGTGAAAAGAACCATTAGTTGAATGGAACCAACGACAGGTATAAAATCAAGAGAGACCAGTGAAAATTATCAGTCTCTTTTCAGTTCCAAAAGCAAACGTACGAAAAGTCATTTATCAGGAAAAAAAAAAAAAAAAAAAAAACAATGTCTTCAAAGGATACCAAAGAAAAAGATGACGGAAACATTAAAAACGCGAAAGAAAAATATGAAAAACAAATCGTACATCCGCAAACCTTCTCCGATGTTTGTACACTTTTCATCAAGGAATATGGTAAAAAAGGTGCTGATCCCGAGTTGAAAGATCCCTATGACGGTGCAGTTTTGTGGGCCATTGACGAAATAAGTAAATTACCCGGTGTAAAAAAAATAGAATCGAAAAAGGGACATCCATTTCTTGTTCATCACGGGTTAAAGTTAGCCCTGTTTGGTCGGACCATACGCCAAATACCAATAACGGGTGGAAAAAGAAAACGTCGCCCCCATTTATATACTGCGGTCAAAAAGGACCTTGTATGTACCACTCTAGTGGCCCATCAAGCTTTTCAAGGATTCCTTAGTAAAAATCCTCATTATACCATATGTTTCTCAATTGGAAGTGTTGAACATGAAATGTGTGGTTTCATCCATCGACCAAAGGCCACCACACACGTTCATACCTTCCATGAGCATAAAATTAGATTTTACGA
This sequence comes from Contarinia nasturtii, assembly GCF_009176525.2. Classification (NCBI taxonomy): domain Eukaryota; kingdom Metazoa; phylum Arthropoda; class Insecta; order Diptera; family Cecidomyiidae; genus Contarinia; species Contarinia nasturtii. The sequence continues at coordinate 2,281 of NW_022203874.1, read as the reverse complement.
TTCCAACAAGGATGTTAATGCACTAAGCATTTGCCGAAATCTTGTCAAAATTGTCAAAAAAAGTTCAGCTGACGTTTATAGCTCTGCGCTTCATAAGCGCAGTAACTTAACCAATATTTGTGGTAATCTTGCATGGTTGGAGATATATCTCCACTTTCGTCTGAGCGTGAAGCCGTTCGACCGCAAGGTAACAACGCATCCATTGATCATGATCAAAGGTCAAGGACATCGAGGTGCTTACCCATCGCATCCCAGTACTTCTTATGACGGACCGATGAGGAATCTCAACATCCCGAAGAACCAGCTCATTATTCGCTCAGAGCCGGAATCCTCCAACGAACAAAAGGAAAACCAGCAGCCAGAAAACAATCTTGACTAAAATAAGTCCATGAATACGCACTTCCAATAAAAAAAAAATAAAAAAAATAAAATTGTGTGTATTTTTTTTTTCTTTCTTTTTCCTTTTTATTCTTCCTAGCTAGCTTTATACCTCTTTCTTCTCTTTTTCAGTAGACATTCAAAACATCTTTGAAAAAGAATATTCCTTCCTCCTCGTAAAGCTTCCCCAAAAGCAAAAGATGACCACACTTTCCGCACAGACATAGCCCGACTAAATCAGATCATTTCATCGTATCAAAAGGGACTATAATTGCATACTTGTAAAAAGAAATGACACTCAACACGTTCGCTTTTTCGTTAGATCCCAAACTCAATCAAATGCCATCCATTCCGCAAATCATCTTAATATTTTAATTCATTCTTCAACCAAAACGGGAAGACAAATACGTGTATCCAAAACGGTTCCCAGTAATGGGTAGAATGTTGTCATCAAGTCGCTGAGACCTTAGAGAGCATAGATGTGTCCTCCAAAGGCACAAGGATAACGATTGTATCAGGACCAGATAAAAATTCGAATAAACGACCACAATACTCAAAAATATGAACACTTCCAAAAACAAAAATTTGTGCTCGCTTCACTTTATTTCCAATTCTTTAAATTCACATCAAATCAAACCACACACAAGACAAAAATCCGTTTTCACGCTTACATTACTAAATTTCAATTCCATGAACTATAAACTGGTTAGTACAATCTATTGAAGTATCTTAATATGGGTTTTTCCCCTCTAATAAGAGCCAATTAACTCCCTTATCAATTATTTCAATACCAAATGGTTGAATGATTTCATCGACATTTTTATGAATTCCATATTTATTCAATGCTGCCAATAAAAAATCCTTAGTGGATCTGGTTGGTTCAGTAGTTGCAGTTCCAATAAAATTGAACAACACTCTTGTGCCGATACATTCATGATAATCATACGAGTCGTAATTAACTACTATTGATTCGTCGCCAAATATGGGTGAATATGTATTCTCATAATCGAGGTGAGCGGACATTTGGTCATAGTAAAAATCATTACAATTATTAGAGTTTACTTTTTTGATGCAGGCACTATGCCATGCTATTATAGTTTTAACTAAAGGACTCCAGGCATTAAAATCTACTTGGTACCAAGGTATTTCTTGTACCAGTTTCTGCTTATTTTCTAATGAACTTAACTCACTTCCGGTGATTATGGTGAGACTAGACTTAAAATAAATATTTTCCGTGCAGGACAAAATATCAGTTTCATTGTTTTCCCGATCTGGTGAATCTTTTGCTCCCATAATGAATGGTCTGAAACATTTTTTTTTTTAAATATCAATCATGAAATCTTATTTAAATAAGTAAGTTTTGAATGAAATAATATTTAGCATATGATGCTAAATAAATTTTTCACCCTCTTAATTATTATAAGAAGTAAAAGGGCAAGAGTAGTGAAGAAAATCACTTTGAAATTTGAAAAGAACGTAAATGCACCCGATAATGAGTCTTTCGTCCATTCCCATGCGTCATTCAACTTTCCCAATATTTTCTTCTTTTTTTCCAATTTTTTTATTGTACCCTCATTTTTGTATATCAGTAATGTGCGAGCTACATTTTACAGGGGGGGGTGATTTTTCAAAAACTAAAAATTCTCTCATCTGAACAACAAATTTCGTTTTTTTTTTTTTTTTTTTTTGCTCTTCACTTTTTTGGCGAAAATCCCTAGCAAATCGAAAGAATTTTCTCCGCGCAAAACCTCAGGAAATTACAATAAAATCGTTTTTTTTTTTTTTTTGGAAGTCACTTTTTGAGGCGAAAATCCCTAGCAAATCGGAAGAATTTTCTCACCCAAACAAAGTGAAGAGCTAAAAAAAAAAAAAAAAAGGTCTTCACTTTTTTCGTGAAAAACCC
>NW_022203873.1:0-2244 GCF_009176525.2 Contarinia nasturtii | reverse complement strand
TGACAATAAATGAAAGCGAAAAAGTTGGCATCGTTGGACGAACCGGAGCTGGCAAAAGTATGAATTACCATTTCAATTTATATCCAAATTCCAATGAAACGAAATTTGATTTGATTTTCTCCGCTGTTAGGTAGTTTAACATTGGCCTTATTCAGAATCGTTGAAGCGGCCGGTGGTTCGATTGTCATCGATGGTCAGGATATCTCGAAACTCGGTCTGCACACACTGCGTTCAAGATTGACAATTATACCACAGGATCCGGTGCTTTTCTCGGGGCCATTGCGCTTCAATTTGGATCCATTCGCTGAAAAATCCGACGATGAAATTTGGCGTGCATTGGAATTGGCGCATTTAAAATCCTTTGTAGAAGAGACATCTTTAGGTCTAAATCACGAAGTTGCGGAAGGTGGTGAGAACTTGTCAGTTGGTCAACGGCAACTTGTTTGCCTAGCTCGTGCCTTGTTGCGTAAAACAAAAGTGCTGATATTAGACGAAGCAACCGCGGCCATTGACTTGGAGACCGACGATCTCATTCAGGCAAGAAATAGAAAAAACGGTATGTCCGAAGAAAGTATCGCTATTTGATTGTTATTACTCTTTTATAGGAAACAATTCGAACAGAGTTCAAGGAGTGTACGATTCTGACCATTGCACATCGCTTAAATACAATCATGGATTCAGACAAGGTCATTGTGCTGGATAAAGGTCAGGCCATTGAGTTCGATTCACCCAACGCATTGCTGCGAAATGAAAAATCAGCATTTTATAGTATGGCCAAAGATGCCGGTTTAGTATAAGCATTATCAAAATAGCTCATAAACATTCAATAACCTACCAGAATGATACCGTACGGTATGAATATTTGACGAGGTTAAGACGGGCATTACACTTTGTGTGTCTCACGTACAATGTTGTAAAGTGATCGTAAATGGCAATATAATTTTGAGATACTCATTTATTGGTTGTGAGTCATTGTCTGGTGGTGGGGTCAAATCTTACTCGATTTGACACTTTTTTGGTCCGGATATCTTGAAAAAACGTGTATGAGAAAAATATCCATTCTAAGGTATTTTTGCAGACTGATTCCGAATTTCGGGGTTTCAGGTCAAAAACATCACACCTTGGAGGTTTTTGAAGACCCCTCCAACCCCCTTAAGGGGGTTTCCCACCACCTATTATATGCGCCACCCTGTTTTAAATGTAATTTATTAATACGACCGTCTGAGAGGTATGTCAACATGAAGAAATAGATTCTGTTTTGTATCTAGATTCTAGATGGTATATTTTCCTCCTTTCCTTCAATGAAAAATAATTCGTTTTTATCTTTTTCTTATCTTGAATAAACGCGCAGCTTTCACGTTCTCATTGAATAAACTTGAACATAATGATATAAGTCCGATTGAATCTGTTAAGCTGTTCACACATTTTTTTTCTCGATGTTCTGGAAATAAGAATTTTTAGTCGAAAAATGATATGTTAGTGAATTTTTGGCTTAAAAAAAGGTTTCGATAAATAAAAGGTTTTTATAAATTAAATAATTTTGTTTCAATTTCAAAGTGATTTCAATCGAATACAGTGCAACAACGACGATGCAAGAATTAGATGATTTTTGTGGCACCGAATTTTGGGTGAGTTATTTTTCATACAAGAGACTGACTTCTGGTTTGAAAAGAATTTCGATCACTTATCACGTTTTTTAAAAAAAGTTCTCACAATATAATATTTTTAAATTTTATTTCGTGAATTTTAGAATTCAGAAGTGACTTGGTACACCGATAATCCCGATTTCACGCCATGCTTTGAGCAAACTGTCTTGATATGGGTGCCGTGTGCGTTTCTATGGCTGAATTCATTGTTCGAAATATTTTATATAAATAATAGCATCAATCGTTATATTCCGTATGGATTTCTGAACGGATCGAAATTGCTGCTAACTTGTACTTTGATACTGCTATCAATCGTCGATGTTATTGTTGTTGTCGCAAACAGTGACAATCGCGAGGTGTACCCAGTTGATTATTGTACGCCGCTCATTAAAATTGCAACATTTGTAAGAGCATTCACATTTAGTTAGCTGCATCGAATACATTATATCTAATTATTTTCAAATATTGTAGGCACTATCAGCGATTTTGCTTGATTTCAATCGGAGATTCGGCTTGCGAACGTCTGGAGTACAATTTTTGTTCTGGTTCATTCTTTTGATTTGTGGTGCGCCACAATTACGAACGCAAATCGTCGCGA
>NW_022203872.1:0-2292 GCF_009176525.2 Contarinia nasturtii | reverse complement strand
TGAATTTGAAACTTACTCAATTGCGTTTTTTATAATAAATGGAATTTTAATAGGTAAATCATCTTCAAGAACCGTCCAAAAATAGCTCGTCATTTTGTATTTATACGAAAGAAAATTAACTGAAACTGTGCTTTACATAATTAAAATATAAAATCAAAACTGTTTGACAAATTATGGTCGATTGTTTGTTGTTCACAATGTGAAGTAAATGCGCATATGTCAGTAGTAATTTTCCTATTCTTTAGTAATTGCAAAAGTATGCGGTTAATTGCACTGAAAAGGTAGGTAATAGCAAGATAATTTTCGGAGTGATATACCCCTTGCTGTATTGGCTGGCGAAAGAAGAAGGAGAAAAGTTACCTTTTCCATGAAAGTCCTATAAATATAAAATCCAAAATAATTCGATAACATTTAAAATGGGCTGAATGAAAGCAAAGATTTTTGATCAACAGTGTAAAAATCTGGGTAAAATGAATGAATCTATATACCAAATATTCGATGAGCAGAAAAACGATGAAAAACACGTATAATAAATCCATTGTTTAATTTCAAATGAAATTATCAGAACTACTGAAAGCGACTTTCGATCATCAATCAACAAAAAAACAAAAAAAAAATCAAAAACGAACTTATTATTACTTCTTTATATTCATGGCGCAATAAAAGTCACAAATACATTATTTAAACATACGTGTAACCTAACACGTGCAAATAGATTTAAAAAAAAAAGTGAAGTACAGATCAGCGGTAGCTATTCTTTATTTATTTATTCACCGTCTGATCATATCTGAAACCTTTTGACATTATACGAAAACAAAATTGGATAACCGTGAAAAAAAATTATGCCACACTGAAAATACTGACGATTAACAGTTGGCTTATACAACAAAGTGAAACTGAAATAATTATTAAAAATAATACATTCTAAAGTCATAAAATGTTGTGTTAAAAATTCCAAAAAATATTTTCCAATCATTTTTAAATGGGCCATTTTCTCCTCCAAGATACAGCTTTTTTCCTGAAGCTAGACTCATTGTTTAGCATCTCCAGCTAAATCAAACACAGCGATGAAGTGCATTTTAATATTGTTCAAAAAAAAATAAGCTTTGGTAAATGATTGAAGTGATTATCGTAGTTTGCAGTCTTTTCATATGGCAATGGGTCTGGTTTCACGGCAGTTCAACGACTTTTATTGATTCGCATGGTTTCGGTTGGATTGTGGTGTGATTCATTATAAATTACACAGGATTCGACAAGCCGCTCCAACTTTTTAATGAATGAGTTGCTGAATAAGGGTGACATAATGTCTTCGATCTGTAATATGCAAAAGGTAAGATTACATTATTGAGATGGCAATTTGTATTAAAACCAGTAGGTAAGTTTTTCTCTACACGACTTACATTATCTTGACATATTCCGATCGCAAATACCAACTCCATATCATCGTATTCAACTGCCAAAGCATCCCCGACATTTTTGCTAACATTTTTTGCTTTTTTTAACGCTTCTTGTAATTCTGCTATTCCAAGCAAATCAAACGCACCACTGACATTTTCACGCAAATCAAATTCCACAGCGGTTAACAAATTTTCTAAGTACGACATACTTTCTATTGTTTTTTGAATTTCGATCTGTGATTTTTCTGATTTATCGACACCTGCTTTTGTCACACGTTCTAATTTGAGTTTGATGTGTTTTTTATCAGCAACTGACAAGGCTGGTTGTTTCAGTTGTCCAATCGCTTCCTGTATACTTGAATTAACCAAATGACACCAGCTCAATAGCGGCGTGACGGCAAACACGTAATGATTTCGTGATTCAACGTTTTTCGATCTCAATTCGCTTATTTTTCTCCGCGCATTGTCTTTGTAATCGAGTAGAATTTTGTTGAGTATTTCAATGGCATCATTCAATTCAGTCCATGGTACTTTTTTATCTAATTTGTCATTGAATATGTCGGCTACGTTGTTTAATTTTCCAAGTAGATTTTCAATATCATGCGTATCCGAAGTGGCTATACTGACTGCACAATAGTAAAAAAAAAATAAAACCACACAGATATTTGAATGTCTTCATTTTAACGAACAATGTATGAGCTATGTGACGATCACTGCACAACTAACAATATTTTTCCATGCCATTCGTATTTATTTATATATGTACGTCTTTTCTAACTACATAACTTTGTTCGGTTATTTGTTATCATCGAGTATGCTTGTTTTGGCTGTTTAAAATTTTTTGGAACCTTTTAACAAATAAACATACACGATAAGATAGAGAACAATTACTGCA
>NW_022203871.1:0-6678 GCF_009176525.2 Contarinia nasturtii | reverse complement strand
CGGTTAAGGGTTAACATTGAATGTAAGCATGAATTTGAAATGGTAAATTTTATTTAGATTGATATTCAACCAAGTGAACGAGAAGCAATATTTTCTGATGAACTACGACCATCTGATCCAAGAAATGTTGGCCCATGCGGTGGATTCAGCAGACAATATGCGTGCATGTGTGATTTTCATGGCATTACTTACAGGTAATAGCTTTGACTGAATTTTCACTCGGTTTTTAAATTGATTGTTTGATTAAAATTAATTCATTCAATATTTCGTACAGAGATGAAGTAGCCTGGGACATTGATACAATTTACCTATCACACGATACAAGAATACTAAATTTACGTGATTTTGATCATTTGGAACCAAAGTATGTGATTTTAATGCAGAATTTTGTAAAAATCTTACTACATTTTTCATTATTTTTTTCTTATACAAAAAAACGACAGAGATTTAACAGCAATAGTTTCTGCGCTGGAGTATAATACATTTTTTCGAAGTTTAAAGGTCACACATACACGATTATCACATGAAACGCTTGAACGAATATTACATGTCCTTCGGCGATCAATGTGGTTGGAGGAACTGCATCTCGAAGCATTAGGATTAAGGTGCGGTGGTGAATGAGAACTAAAAAAATGTAAGACTTGTAAATTTTCCCTAATTTCCCTATTTATTCTCTTCTACTGCAGATCGGATTTTGTTCATAAATTAGCTGTATCTGTGATCACCAATAATAGTCCAGCACTTCGAACTATTGACTTGAGTCAAAATTTAATTGAAGATAAAGGTAAAAATAAAATGATTGTTAAAAAAATACATCGTTAAATCATAGAGTTACGCTTTACATCAGAAAAAAATCGATAGATGTACAATTGAATCGTTGCGGCGAAACAGTAGCTCTTATTCTTCTCCAAATAATACTGCAACATGAAGTTTTTTTCACACGGTTTATTTGTTGTAATACAACAAATAAACTATTCATAAAAAACTTTATGTTGCAGTATTATTTGGAGAAAAATAAGAGCTACTCTTTCGCCGCAACGATTCAATTTAAACTAAGTACCGATTTAAAATGTTTCTCATATGTGCTCTTATTGGAAAGTTGGTGCAAGGTTTGACACATGAAAACAAAACTTGCCTTGTTATATTTTTGTTTGGAACAATTGTTTCGATATCTGTTTCTCTTTTTCTCTTTGTCTCTGTTATTGTTTCGTATACACTGTAAAATAGAAGGGATTAAATATTAATCATTTGGGATTTTTCATCAAAATAATCCAAAAGGATTAAATTTTAGCACTGTAGGATTAAATTTAAATACTTACTAATTGTAGCGAATTGTAGGACCACGTTGAAATCCCGCACAAAACCCAGGGCTTACGGCCGAGAGCTCCGCGCTTGATCCAGATGAGAACGCAATGTTCGTTGTGTTGTTTGTTGATTCTGAAAATGACAATGATTATATCAATTTCTAAATATGAACGTAAATTAAAAGTATGTGTAGCTTCAATTGATTAGATAAATTCAAAGCAGAATTATTGAAATGATTACATACTTGATTGGATGCTGCTCGTCTTGATTGTCGAGCTCGTGCTGGTGGTGCTGGCGGTGGATCTCCTCCTCCTGCATTTTCTTCTTCTTCTTCAAGATGCCGTTGAAATGCTGGATGTAGCTCTATATTCATAACAGCACACCATCCTGTTTGTTTGTAAGGAATAAAAAAAAACGAATTCATTGTCTATTGTTCATTGACTTGTTCATATTAAACTGAGAGCATATCAATTTAACAAACACAAACCTTTGTAGAGAATGTTACGACCTGCATTTGCATCACGATTCCAGGTGATAGTACGCCCAATTCGAGTTTTCTCTTCATATTTACGAAATTTTGATGCCATACGTGGACCATCAGTACGGGGACGATGTTTTCGTTGCTGCGTCAATTTGCGATTGCTTTTTCGTGATTCAATCGGACCTTGGGCTTTTCCAAGCACATTTTCTCCACACAATGGTTCGCATCCATGGCATGTGAGATAGCGATATTTCTCCTTTACTTTGCCTCTTTTTGTCGGTTTTTCAAGTTCACGGAAGCACAACGAACATAATTTGGTCGTCCGAAATTCGTCCACCTCGACCACTGTACATTTACGGCGACGTTTCAACTTCTCGAACAAATCTCGCACCTTCGATCGAATATATCCTCGGGCTGGTGAATCTGCCGCAATGAAACGATCACCGACAAATATGAACGTTTGCTTACCATCGATGAGCTTGGTTGCATATGCATCAAGTGCTCTATTCGTGTCAATGTACTAGAGAAATGCTTGCAAAGCGTATTCATACTGTGTGTATGCTATGAACTTTTCTTCAAAATGACGCAAAATATGATCAGCATATGATTTATGGTCTTCGGCTCGTGGACCAGGCTGCTCATCAAATGACTCACGATGTGGACGCATCTTTTCATCGATTTCAATTGTCAACTTTTTGCGCCATTTGTTCCGTCGCGATGAATTTATCATATCTTGATATTGGCCCGATGTCAATCGAATGATTGTTTCAGTGCGATTATTTCGATCGTTGAAATTGTTAATGCGCACACCACCAATGACCAAACGTAGTCCAGGATCGAGACCATACACTTGTTGGCTTTTCAGAAGCATCTCTTGTGTCTCTTTCATACGCTCTTCATCGTCTTTTTCAATGATGAATTTTGTTCGTTCCATCAAAAATGACATACCGACACCATCTGTTTGAATGGAGTTGTCGAATTTTATTGTTGCATGGCCATCATTTTTGTTTCTCGGTTCTCTTTCGATGCTATCGATGTCGAAATACAGACGCCATAATACATCCCATTCTTTACTTTTGATGTCTTTCTCCTGTTTTGGGCCGCCGTTTTTATTGCGAAATAATCGATGTGGACATTCTATCTGTCTCAACATGCGATAAAACACTCTACGATCAATTCGAATGTAATGTCTTTCGAACGATGACGTTGGTACCACGGTGAAATTTCTGTATTCACGAAGCTCGGTTCGTTCATGATTGCGGCTTTTCGTTCACGTTCATGATTGCGAATGTACCAATTTTTGTATATTTTCCAAAAAATAAATTGATAAAATTACTCGTGTGATATTTGTAGAATTTTCAAAATGGAAAAAAATCGCATAAAAAATACAATCGTTTGATTCACAATAATAAATGAACGAAAACTCACTGTTGCAAATTCAGGAATATTGGTATGTATTTGAACCAATTGCTTTCCATAGCAAAAAAGTACCCTTTCCCATCGTCGAATCGGATTGGCTTTAATGTATTTTCCAGTTCCCACATCAAATCCAGGTCTGGCACACAGTTGGAGTTTTGCTTGAATAAGAAATCCATGGTGTCATCAATTTGTGCTTTGCTCGCGTTTTGATGTGTGAAAAACTTTCGGATGCGTGAGTGAGCGTGCATACAAATATTATTTTTGTAATTTGTATAAAACATTTGTACTGCGTATTCAACTACATTCCCGAATCCTCCAATTACTGGAGCTCGAACACCGTATTTTTGGCAATAGTACCAAATGCCGTAACACAACCTGTACCCGCTTTCTCTGGCGTCGTTAAATGCATGCTCAATGAACTGAACGCCGTAAAACCAATCTCGAAATAAATTTTTGTCGACGAATTGAGTATAGAATGCTTCGATTTGCTCGTCTGTACTGCGCTTGAAATGATCACTGGTGAAATAATGCAAATTCAGTGCACCCAATATGTAGCACCGTGTCATTTCTAATACGTATACGTCAATCAACTGAGCAAATTTTCCAGTGTTAATGGGCAGATTCACTTTTAAACCTTTTCGAGCACTTTTTTTTAATTGTTTGGTGTTCTTTAATTTTTATCTTCTTTCGTGGCTTAAACGCCGATTCGTGATTCCGTTTGCGACCGCTCATTTTTAGCAACTGTTAACGTATTGGAATCTCCACCGATATTTATACCTCGAAATATTGATGAATAATCAAAATATATTTTGATAAATATAAAAGTGCCGGTTTAAAAATATTCAGGCCACTGTTATATTTATCAAAAACTACAATGACTATGATAGACTATGCATGCCATCAAATAAATTTATTAATTATACTCAAAAATCGGTTGATTTAGCAATGTATTATTGTTGATGAATTTATAGGTTCCTGGTATTTTAAAAACAGGCCTCTAAAAATTTATCAAAATATACAATCACCGATTCATGTGATCGAACGGGTTCACAATAAACAAATATCAATGCGTTCATTTCACTCTTGCATAAATACAATTCCATAATTCTGCAGTCCGATTTCAAATGCTGACAAAATGTTCGCTAAATTACACTCCCAAAGGTGTGATACGGAATTTATGTTGATATTCGATGCAAAAGAATCTTATTGAAAATCATTCGTCAACAAACCAAGAATTAATCTTTCGTCAACACGCATTTTACGATAGTGTTTCGGTTGTTCAAGATTCTGATGGATTTTGAAAATTTTGCAAAATGTTTGCCATGTTACCCTTTTGAAAAAAAATCACTGAGCACACAAAAGCGGTTGTGACATGGAATGTTGATATTGATGCGAACCGACCCAAAATTCTATTGAAAACCATTCGCTAATCAATTCTTTGCTTTGTTTTCACTAGCTATAAAACATTTTATCAGAAATCTAATAAATTGCACAGAAGCGTTGGAAAAAAGGATTCTATTGAGAATTATATTCTAATAAACAAACTAATCGAAATTCCAACAGAAACAAAATTTAGTTTTTTCGACAACGGTGCACGTGATTTACACAATAAACATAAGACCGTGAAAGGTTATGTTTGCAATCGAATGACAATGACAAGCATTTGAAGTTTCATGTAAATGTCAATACAATATGAAACAGTGTTCCAAAGGAAGATTCATTTTGAGATATTTTTTTACAAACAACAAAAAAGTGTTTATTGAACTCAAGTTAAAAAATATAAAATGATCCCATTGGATTACTTTTTAGTCCTTTTGGATTAATCGTAGCTGAAAATCTCAAAATACTAAATATTAATACCACCGATATAAGAGTGTAGTAAACGTTATTCATAGATACAAATAACGTACCATTAACTCGCGCATCATAATTTGTTTCATTTGCCTGTTACATGACCTATGAGGTACACTAATGCAAGATTTTCACTTTCATTTCCATTCAGGTTTTTACACCGGTTAGAATATACTTGCTAATTGCCAAAGTTCCAACAAAAGTAAGTTATTTTATTCCTTTTTGTGTATATATCTATCATATTTTTGATCTAAAACGGTAGGATAAATTATGACTGGCTCTTTGAAATTTCAGATCGACTGCCATTTTCATTATTTGGATATTCAATCGGTAGAAAGCAAAGATTCGACACATTTTACGATCATTACAAATGATCGAACCTACTCATTTGTTACATCCGGAGATGCTGGAAATTTTAGTTCGGTACGTCAAAACTCTCGCATGCTTTTGAATTATTTTTTATTTGAATTATATCATCAATCTTTAAAATCGTGTTCGGTTTGTTTGTTTGTACTATGCATAACTCAAACAAGGCTACGGCTATTATGTATTATCTTTAAATATTTTTTTTCGGATTCCTGAGCCCCATCTGCAAAAATAATATATTTCTTTTTGGAAAATCCGTTCATGGAAATTATTTTCCTTGGAAATGAGGTTTTCTAAGAATTTGTATGGGAATCTGAAAACTTGAATTCTACTCAATTTTAAATTCTATATATTTAGATGTTTTTTCTTCTCGAAAAAGACATACCCATAATACTTGATAGAACAGAAGCTCTAGTAGAAGAAACTACCAAATATTTTTCCTTATTTAACACCAGTCGAAAAGGCTGGTGGCTGGGTAAACGATCGGGTGGTGTTTCATTGTGAACGATATTGTACAAATTTTGTTATGAATTCAGTCTGTGATCAGACGGTGAATAAATAAATAACTCTTTTTTCATTTTATCAGGATGCGGATGTTATTGTTACAGATTTGGCCTCAGCAATTAAACAAATATTTCCGACCGTTCCCTTGAAGTACATCATTCGAAAGGTATACATTTTTTTCGACAACTATTAAGCTTTCAACCGTAGACCGATAGTGGTATAGGATTTCCTGTATAGATTTTGTCACCAAAAACACTGACGCGCCTCTGATGCATAATCCACGACTTGTTGCAATACTATTTATTATGATTTTGTCAAACCGTGACAATGAAATTGTCACAAGCTGCGATTAGTACTCGGAATACGCGTTAGAGACGCCTCATTGTGTTTGGTCACAGGCACAATCGGGCTAACATTTACTCGTTTAAAGCCAATACGACTTTTACTACCCGTATTAGAAGAATTCACGCTTCGTGTACACTCGGCAAATCATCGCTGCTTTACGGAATATCAGCCGTTGAGTTCACTGCGAACGGTCGTGCAACTAATGCATGTGTTTGCTCACAGCCATACACAGTCAAAGAAAGATCGCACAAAAGAGAATGAAACATCTACATATGGCTACTTGATGTTTTTTGAACATGTCGCAGTGAATTCTACTGCTGACATTCGCCTACACGAAGCGTGAATTCTTCTAATACGGGTAGTAAAAGTCGTATTGGCTTTAAACGAGTACCTTTAACCCTTAACCG
>NW_022203870.1:0-3146 GCF_009176525.2 Contarinia nasturtii | reverse complement strand
CTGATCACCGATTTATCTGAATTAATTGATCAACAGAAACCAGAAAGATAAGAATTCTTATCTCAAGGCCCTATGCTCCACTAGGAGTTAAAGGAAATAAAAAAAAAATACATCACCTCATTACGGCAAGGCTATGAAAGAAATTATTATTCTCATTGTTACCAATTATATCACACTCTATTCAAAATCCAAATAATGTGATTGGCGAAAATGAGATGAACTTAATGCAAAATAAAAAAATTGAATGCTTACCTTTATTTAAATATAGAGAATTTAAACCGGTGAATACAATGTTGTTCTGTTGTTATTCCTCTTCGATTGTCAACTGAGTCACTTTTTTGATAAAAAATTGACACTTCATCGAATGGAAGTGTTTTCCAATAAATTGACAATTCACAAGTACAAATTAAAATATTAAGTAAAGTGTGTACTCAACCACATAACCGATTAAATTGATAATACACTTTTTAATTCATAGTTTTTCTGTGGAAATATCTTTTTAAAAGCAAAAAGTGAAATATTATTTTTATTGTCTTCATAGAAGTATTTTGAGAAAAAATAAAGAGGCTTACGTACGCAAGCTGTCTTTTCCGCATGGAACCGAAATGATGGTCTATTAATAAACTGAAATTATGGTCTATGTATGGTTGCAGTAACTTAAATTACCGTGAAAACTTGTGAATATTATTTTCTTATCAAAATAAATGATCATAAGTTTAAAGAAATGTCAATCAAAAAATAGCCTGTTCAAAGTTTCACATCATCACGGTACCACAAAGGCAAGTCTTTCATACAAAAATGAAATGTTTTGTGGATTTTTGTATGAAAAGTCTGTGAAAAAATTAATTGCATCTTAAAACTAACATCAGATTCGGGTTTCTCGTGCCAAAGAACCCCCCACTACACAGTCAGCGTTCAAATTGAAAGAATATCAGTCAGAATTTGAATTGAGTTTTTGGAAGAAGACTTATCGTGTTAACAAAAAAAAGAGCCACAGGACACAGGACACATCACACACAGCGACGTACATTAATATGCCCCAAAATCATCTCCAATCGGGTTTTCTACATGAGATATGCATAGATAGTGTTGGGATGACTTTAATTTTTTGGCCTAATTTAGTACCTTTCCTACACTAGGTGTGCGGAAAAGTAAAATCAACTTGTAATTTTAGTCTATAAAAGTGGAACATGGAGTTTTTTACATGATTTATTTCCAACACAACAAATAAACTATGTAAAAAAACTCTGCGTTTTACTTTTATGGACTCAAATTACAAATCAACTTTTTATTGTGACCCCGAGCACCGAAAGAGTCCGAACACCGATCCGAGGTAGTCAGAGAATGGTTGATATCGGATTTAATAGTATCGGTGTCGGTCGGCGTATTAGTATTCAATTGTGTTTTTCTCATTTTAAATTCTGAACGCATCGCCTTAAGATATTTGATATCAAAAGCACTAGAATTTAAACTTACGACTGTATTCGAACAACTAATAGAGTGCCAATCTTATCTAAGTATAGATAGAGTTATTATTTAAAAAGAGCTTCTTTTCTACTGTAAATATGATTGAAATTTTTGAAAGAAAATAAAACACATGTTTTATATATATAGCTTCACGTTATATGCTCAATCATAATATTTACAAATATTCGATCATTTTAGCTTTAGTCGTTATATTTTTAAAGTATAAACTGTGATGCCACGGCCACAGTACGATTGTAATAACATTTGAGACAAAAGAAGAAATTTTTTGAATTACAATGAAGTTTCTTCTAGTATTTTATGGCCTTGTAGCTGTGGCTTTGGTAAGTATACAAAGATGTCAAATACGAAGTTGGAAAATTTCCGATAATTATCTTATGATCTGTTTCTTTGCGTTCATATCTCTCGATAGCTCTTGAATTCGTTGAAATCTCCTGAATTTGTTCATATTTCTATATATTTAAAAGCGCGGTTACCCCCTAGCATCAGCCCATTGCTTTCCAGAATAATAATCAGTAATGCAAAAAATATAACTCAGATAATTCCAATAAACTGATTTTTTGAACGATTTGTTCTTTTTTCTATATCTAACCACACAATTTTTGGTACTTCGTTTTCAATATTTTGGTCGAGCATTGAAATATCATGATCCTTTTCTTTCTCGTTACTTACGTAACAGCTTTTTCAAATATTCGCTACACGCTACATATATTATTTGTGATAATTCTAAGGTTAATTTGAACGAACTTGTTTTTTTAACAATATTCATTTGGTTACGTGAATAAGTCTGCTTTTATATTGAAGAATTCTATGAAAATAAAACGTTTGTTTTATATAACTCAACGTTACACGCCGGATCCAAGCGTGCGTACGCTGCCGCATGATGCATACATCTATGGGTGATGTTTTGCCAACTCTGTCTTACTGAAAGAGTAGTATGCTTTACACCAAAAAAATGTCCATTTTTGACACTTCGCCGTTGACCCGTGACATCTCAGTTTATATTTTTTTCGCGAAAAAACACCTGATTTGTGATCAGGGGACCCCATAGCCAAGGTTATTACCCTCACCGTATTTGTTTTTCAATTTTTCATATTTCTGCCCTAATGCACACACATACCTATATTTAGTTAGACATATGAATCTTGCATTTATGAATAAGACTTCAACAATTTGTTACTAAAAAGTGAATGTTAAAAGTCACGATGTTCATTATGATCGCAAGGTATTTAAATAAAAGAGTGACATAGGATGTGATCGTCTTTTGGAATAGAGTAATACGTCGCCTTCCAATGGATTTCTCCCTTGCGTATGAGCTACAGTCAAACATTTGACTGACCAATCCTGTATCGACTGATGTTCAATTCTAGATTATTACAATAAATACAACATTTTGTTCAAAATATACAGAAGAACCAATGAATTGAGACTATTGGAGTAAAAAAGAATTGAGAGGGCATGATCAGGATGACCGATCTTTAAATTTCTCATCGTAAAGCAGATTTTAAAGTAAAATACATAGATCCATCAAAAGAAATGATTTTTGTAGCTTGAAAATACTTTGATCACACAATTTCAACGTGATAATATCAGACAACAGAAAGTTAGTTTAACCGAATTTTTCTCTTTCAAAAACATTCATTGCAAAAAAAAAAAAAAAA
>NW_022203869.1:0-16304 GCF_009176525.2 Contarinia nasturtii | reverse complement strand
GTAGCAGCCCTCATTCAACAACATTCAAACAATACTAAATTTAGACAATAGTTTATAACAATTATTTGTTATTTCAATAGGCTTGATTAAATTGTGGCCTTGCCAAAGTACGAGTACCTCTTGGTATAAATTGTACTCGGTAAGTGGAGTCTATTGCATATACAATAGCATAATGATGATTATGAATCAAGTCAATTTTTTCATATCAGTCTAATTGAATTGTGCTTTCTTTTCTTTTTTTCTTTCCATTGCGACGGTAAAATTGACTGAAACTACACACGAATGCTACCCCAAATTCGACCGTAAACTTGGGCCTGGTAATGGGTGATTTGCGCTAACAATTGTTCCTTTTAATTAAAAGTACATAATGAAATATCAATATCAAATCCCTTTATTATAATCCAAATTTTAATCAAAAATCTATTATTGCTTTCACAAATTACGTTCAAAAAAAATTCGGCATTTTTATCACTTTTTCACGTCAAAAGTTAAACTATGTCATTTTGAGACAAGCCGGTAAAATGCATTCTTTTATATGAAAAAATAACTAATTTGGAGATTGTTTAATTTAGTTATTGAACAGAAATATTGAAAATATAAAGAGAAAAAATTATATTTATTTTTCATTGTTTACTGTAATATTATTCCCGAATAAATCGTTCAATTGCCGACACATAAAGCACCCAAGTTTCAAGTGAAATACTTTGAATTTGACAGATGTGACAGTTAAAGTCGATATTTGGATCATTGTGAAATTCAAACCAAAAAGATCATAGATAAGTAAAATAACGTAATATTTTTAAATATGTTTGCCATTTTATTATGAAAAAATAAATAAAATTGAATATGCAGCAAAAATATATCAATCTAATAATTTCAACTTCGTTATTTTGTATTGTTTTAGTGAAAATTCATGAAATATGTCGAGATTTGGGAGCCGAGAATTGGACGAATATCCGACATTTGGAATTTCCGATGTTACGACGGAAAAATGGAAAATAATAATATATTTTTGAAAATTTCTTTCTTTTGACAAATGTGAAATGAAGCACAATTAAATTCTGGATAGAATTGTGTATAGAATGATATTTATAGATGAAAGCAAAAGTGTTAAATATCAAATTGAAGTTGAAAATTCAAACAAATAGTCCGACATTTAGGCGAGTGTCCATATAACCATCTATTTTCAAAAAATTCGGCTTAATTTCGACTCGATTCAAAGTCAAAGAACAACTGTGAATTAAAAATAGTTTTTTGTTCCAGTTTTGTATGACCAGCTCCACCGCATTTATTTTATAAATAGCTTTCATTGGGCTGAATGTGAGTGGGGGATGGTAAAAAGTTTTGAGTTATTCTTTGAAGACTGGGCTGGTATTCTAATACACTTTTCCGATCAATTTATTCGGAATTATTCCGAATAATATATTTCTATGAATGAATATTTTACTTCATAAACATTGCTGCACATAGCGAGAATAATAGGCGTTATTCATAAGACAAAAAAAACAAACAAACAACATTCTACTTATTTTTAGTGAAATTATTCCGAAACCTGTCTACATGGTGGAATTAATTATATAGTTTCTATTTAAAAAAAATAATAATTTTTTGTCTTTTCAACATTTTGCAACAAATGTAGACATCAAAAGTATCAAAATAAAACTCTAATAGGACTCTACATTTGACGCCACACGTTGAAAAGATTTTAAAAAAATGTCACACACTCGTAATGTCTGCTACCGTCAGGCACTGAAACGGACTGAAAACAATAGAAATGATTGTAATATTGATTGTAAGTGTTAATATAATAATAACAATAATTTCTATTATTTTCACTGAGCTGAGCTGTTTAAATAAACAATATTTCCGAATGATTCTTGTAGAATAGACTTAGAATACCAGCCCTGAAAACATTTTGCTCCTCAATTTTCTCAAAAATGAAATGGAGGTTCATACTAGATAGAATAGCCTTTTTGATATAATTTTCTTTCGATTTGCTAGGGTTTTTTGATGAAAAAAATTCTTTCAATTTGCTAGGGCTTTTGACGAAAAAAAATAAGACTTTTCTTTTTCCAAATTTTTGTGTCATTAAACATCAAAAAAATTTCTTATTTTAAGCAATTGACATGATTTTTGTATAAAATTCAGTTTGTAGCTCGAATGATGATGTAAACAATGTTTCCTAAAACGTTCTCATTTTATTTAATTTAATCATGTTTAATTGTGTATCTAAGAAAATTTCATTTCATTTTTCATTATTGATTAACTGATACAGTATGTTATTTTTTTACCTTAAAAAGCCAATGGTAAAATTTACCGATTTTTCGATTATTGGTCTGTCTACTTTTTATTCAAAAATTTTTTTTAAAAAATATTGGTTAAAAATATATTTCATTCCAAATTAATCTCATAACTGCGAACATCATCTTAATCATTACGAATGTCGGTTTATGACTTTGACAAAGGAAGTCCAAATGTGAAGTAAATCTTATAAGTTATATATTACAACCGATGTTTTTTTTATTTTGAAAAATTTTCCATTATTTATTTTATTTAAATACATTCCTTATTGTAAATGAATTAATTTTTTTTTGAGTCAAAAACAAAAAAAAAGCATTATCGAAACTTTATCTCTCAAATGAGCCGAAAAAGGTCAGTTTTTCAAGATTATTCAGCTTGCCGAAAAATTAAGCCAAAAATATATATATGAATTGAGTCATTCTACAAATGGTCAATCAAAGCAATTTTTACCTCGATGTGACTAACAAGTTAGTGACTCAAAAATCTATTACATAGATACAGCATTTTCATCGATACAGCTCATAAACATAAAGATCAAAACAAATAAAATGTATGGCAACCACATAGTAGATGTCCTCGTGATATATGTATTGAAATTCTCAATGAAAATCTGTTCATATTTGATTAATGAAAATTGAGAAAATTCGACACTTAATTTACATATTTACAGAATATATTAACGGTGTATAACTTTCTTTGCAGCTCAATTTTTTCTCATTCATACAATTTATATTGTTGTAACCTTTAAAAAATGTCAAATTTTATACATAATGATTATTCACAATTAGCTCAAATTCTCAACTTGAGCGCTGTTACCGAGCTAGTTCTTTCAAATTTGATTCAAACCTTTTGTTAAATTTGATCCAAACTAAATTTATTCATTACATAAAATTCAGATAAAATCAATTAATAGACCCATAAGTTAGTTCAGCAACAAAATTACTACGTTTGTTGAAAAAAGGATGTTCAAATTTTCTACTCGAAATTTTCAAAAGAAATTCATTTAGATGCGTTTCATTTCATGAATTTATTTTCAACTTTACTCTATTCATATATACAATTCGTATTTAAAGTTATAATTGGTAAAGTAAAAATTCGATAAAGCAGATGTCACAGATATTTTTTAGTTTAACATTGTTTATGCACGAAAAGTGTGATGTCTTATAGACGGAGTCTAAATTATTATTTTCACTTCTTAAATGGAATGAAAAATGAATTAAAAGAGAATTAATCATTTTCGTGTTAAAATAGAAGTTTCTTATCTTTGAACCTTATGCCTGTGTGTTTTCTCCAATAGCTTTTATGATTCTTGATTTAATTTTTTATTGTATATTATAGAACTGAATGTCGATTCTATTTGATATGGCATCTTTTGGCATTGTGTGTTCGCTATTTTGATATTTCTACGTTCAATAATTTGTTCATTTTATTACACCTCTTGTTTGACCTGGTACGAGAAAATTGTTAAAGAAAAACAATCGATTAGTACCACAAAAAGAAAATATCATAAATATTATAATAATAACAACAATATTAGATTGTTATAAGCAATTTTTGTTCTCAACAAATATTGCCTAACTTTATAGTTTGTTAAATTTATTCCATATAATTATAATATTAAGAATAAAGATCAAACACAGTTTTAATCTACGGCAAATGACCTTTTATGTCCCTTGCAGTTACTAAAGTTTTGAGCAAAACATAAAAGTATGATATGTATAAAAATGTAACGCTTTTAGTACATTTTAACGATGAAAATGTTACGCTGAAACCCATTTTGGTGGTCATTTTCGTATTGAATAGAAGGTAGATCATACATTTCCAATAAAGAATAAAGATTTTTAGTGGAATAGGATTAGACTTTTAGTGTAACAAATCGAGAAATTGACGTATACACGTTTAATCGAAACTTACAGAATTCACAGAAAACGGATTTTAACGTTTTTCCACCAATTAAGTTGCACAATCATTCGCACTTTATTTTCACTAAAATTGTTTTCAAATTTTGTAGTAGAAAAATAATAATTCAGTTTCTTTATTTTATTTATTAATTTATATACTGGTACGATAAATTCTCAAACAATTATTTCTCTAAATATACAAAATACGAATATGATTGTGTGCATGATCTAAGATGTAAGAAGCGTAAAATTTGAATTCTGTGCATCCTGTGATTTTTTTTATTTCTGTCAAATTCGGTGGAAATGTGTACGCACACAATTTAAATATCTGTATTGTGTGTGACTTCTACTATAGGCGCACCACACTACAGTGAAATTCCAAGCACTGTATATAAGTGAACTTTGTGTCCAATATTGAGGTTGGAATCGAGGAATCCCTGAAATCGTAAAAATCAAAGAATTCATTGAAATCACATAATTCAAATTGGATTCATAGGTGTCTACCTCCTGGATTAAAATGGATTCAATAATCCCATGTATGGAATAGCAAAATTTAGTTAGATTCAATGTTTTTGTAGTGAACAGGACAGAATTTCATTTAATCATTGATTTGCTTTGAGATAGAAATTTTTTCTTTTTTAAATATTTTTTAATTTTAAAATAATAAAAAAAAAACAAATTTACAAAACAATAAAATTACTTTCTTAAATATTATTCTTGAAAAAATAATATGAATTATCAGTAACAAAATGTCATACGCCAGTTTCGATAAATAAGTTTTTAAATAATTTAATAGCGGCAAAATGTGATATTATATTTGACAATGAATTGACGGATATATTGGAATCATGGTTTATTAGTTTATGTCTCCCCCTAGCATTGTACATCATAATTTGAACCCGACCTAGCACCACGTTAAGTTTTACAAGTTTGCATAATCACATCATATGTTACAATTGAATCCTTTTTGAAGAGTTTGTGATTTTTCAATTTTGTGTTTGTTGTTATTTGAATGAGTAATTTTTTTTGTTGCTCGATCGATTCTTGTAAGCAACGCGTTGAATACATGTTCTGAAATTCACAACAGAATGAAATCAAAATTACAAATATGTATATTTCGGCACGCGATTAAATTGATTTTGGACAGCGACGCAACTCTTACATATTAGAATAAGCAGTAATTTCAAAGATCGTTACTTTATCTCACATTCACTTTAGTGCATATTTTTTTTTGTAATTTCTGTAGTTATTGTGACAACAACGGATTTCATCGTCTCATCACCGAATAACATTTTAAGCGTTCATTTCGAACTCAGTTTGTTTTTCCATTTTCATTGGTTTTTCTCAGTCCAAAATGAGTAGAAAAATAGTTTGCACGATTGGATCTCGATGATTAAATTAAGTCGACCGAAGTGAATGATAAAATCTTCTATTGTTTTCACTCCATTTCAGCATCTCACGTTAGCTTCCTAAGCTGAGCATGAAAATATCTCAATATAATGTCTGGCTTCTTCACTAGAGCGGCCCTTTTCTTTGCGATAGCAGCTTTTTTCTTTTTACAGATGATTCATTTGTCGCAGAAAAAATAAACAATTGTATACAATGAGATTTGATTTTAGTTTATAAAAAGAATTTAAATAAAAGAATTTTTAAACGTTTATCATTGCAATTATTTATTTTTTATTTCATAAATGCGAATTTCGAATCGAAAACTATGACAATCGACAGTTAACTGCCGTGCACGTCGGTGCTGAACATTTAGTCATATTCAAAAGTTTGCATCACATCATTTTTTTCGTTTTTTTTATTTTACAATAGACGCAAAATGGGTTGCCACAAGCCAAGCGATCCCAACACTGTGTGATCACAGATGAATTAAACAGGGACTCACCAAGGTCATACAGCCGTAGTACTAAGACGTTATAATTGCAATAATTTTGACTTTATCCATCGAAGCAACGGAAATTGCATGTCATTAGTTCTTCTCATGAAAGTAAATTATTTTTTTTTATTTGTTTCTTGTTTTGAATTAAAAAAAACATGATATTATTTTTTGATATTTCATATCATTCGAACGTATGTTCTTCTCTAATGACAATAAAATTCAAAATAAAAAGATGATGAATTCAGCGTGATCCAACGTTTTATTAACCCTTCATGCGTATAGTATGGGTCTATTGGATCCTCCATACAAAATGTATGGAAACATGGATTATATATATGGATATGGAGAACAAAATTGTCAAGAAAATTTAAAAATAAATAAAGATGGGACACAGTAGTGCAACCACTACGAAACTGATGACTGCTAAAGTGGTTGACGTTCAACCGCAAAGCGAATGAATGCAAGCATCATTCACACTAAGCGCACGTTCATTCAGTCATCTTCAACGGTGAATAACATGTGTTAGGTAAGTTTTGAGACCAAATTCAGGCCTCCTCCATTTGAACAACAAATATACAATACTACATAAATTCTTTTTTATTGGTAATTTATTCATAGGCTATCGAATAGCACATTCAATTTACACTTAATGGACCATTGTCTTCTATTTTTCCCAGTATGCGCCAAACCTTTTCTTTCAACTTTCTCTCAAACCTTCCAACCAATTGTTGCACGTTTCAAGTATTTTGGACCTTCGCCTATAACATGCATCCAAAAACAGACTAGAAATAATTAATTTAGTATCTTTTTGCGAAGTTAAAAAGATGGTCCTTTTTTATGGAAATGCTATTTTTTAAGAAGTGAGCCATTATTGTGATTTTTTCTGCTTGCAAAGCACAATTTTGTCTTTAATCATATAGTTCTCAACGAATTCTATCGATTTCAACAATATTCGGTTGATAATGGAGCATCTAATGGAGGTTTAACCTTACGATACAGCACTTAATGTTCGAATAATGGTTCTAAGACACCTTTTAAAGAAGATCCCAAACCACTTGCACTTGATTCGTGGCTCAATTTGGAGACGAATGCTTTAGCGTCCAAAATCATGAATTTTTCAGTGTAACACGCGGTAGATGAAGTAAACACCTAATTTTTGACACCCTTTAAAATTTTTGCGTACCTTATTTTGCTGATTCCTAATGATCGTGTCCAAATTTATTGTTTTGGTTTACCCCCGATTTAAATTTCTATAGACAAATCGATTACACAATAAACAAATCAAAATCAGCCCTTGGCCAGTTGAATAACATTTTTAAAAATAAATTAATTAACACAGATGTCAAAAAACTGGCATACAAACAATTAATTAGACCCATTATTACATATGTATGTCCTATCTAGTGGAATACTTCCTCCAATCAAATGGAGAGAATAAGAAAATTCGAAAGAAAAATTTTAAGACATTGTACTGGTCGCTATAGAGACCAAGATGGAAAATATTTTAACTCTGCGATGTTATACAACGAGAGCAATATTGATAGAATAGACAGATATATCGTTAATCTTGCATTAAATTTTTACGATAAAATCGATATAAACAGGGATATTAAACCATTTAATGAATGGCAAAATTTACTTCAAGCAAGCAATGGTTTCCATAGGCAACCTGCCTATAACTGGCTTAAAAATAAATCCAACGAATTTTTCGAATTTGACGGCAAGCTACTTTTTTACAACAAAAACAGATCGGGCAACATAGCCTATATCACACACCAATAGATATAGTTACGGTTTTTTCTTTTCCTTTTCCCGTATTTATTAAAAACTAACACATTAAATTAATAAATACCGAACCATAAAGCTTGCGAGCAAACATCAACATTTTCATTAGAATTAGTTCATAAAACTTCTTGTAACTAGAATTTAAGCAAAAATAAAATAAAGTTACGCTTTTGAAAAAAAAAAAAATTTTTTTTTGGTTCTGCTGTAACCATAAAAATCAACAAGAATAAATTTTTGCTTGACTAACCCGGTTTTCGGTACTTGATGACAATTTTGAAGGGAATACGACCGTATTTTTTGCATTCTCTAGAATTCTCATCTTCATACTAAGTCCCTGAAAAACGATACATGGTTCGAAGACAGTTCGGTTCATCTTTAGACACATGCAGAATTTGTTTTGAAACCATTCCAAAACCATTTGAGACACTTTTTCGTAAATCCAATTTGGACGTCATCACGAATGGAAATTTTTGTGCAAATTGTGTTTGACAGTAGAGTAGTAGTAGTCCCATTAAGTCTCCTATGTGCATTGGTTGACATTTTTGTTTTGTTTATGTAGCGCAATAAACGCCTGAATTTAGTCTCAAAACTAAACTCACACATGTTACATGTTACATTTAGCTCTGTAATCTAATTGTATTTGAAGAATTTTCGTTGAGTTCAGTCTTTCTATCTCTCGCGAGGCACAAACCGATGACCGTTTGCATTTTTTATGAACTTAATGTTAACTATTTAGTCAGCCAGTATTTGGCGGTGAAAATAAATTGAATTGAATTGAATTGAATCAACGTTTGCGGCATCGCAGCATTCGTCATTTACAACTATGTCATATTTTTGATACGAAAAATACACATTTCAACGAAAGTGGTTTCTCATCGAAATGTTTGGTGCATTACTGATGGTTTACATGTACTCGCAGCATGGAAGTGCAGCTACATCCAACTTTGAATCAATTTCGTAAAATAATTTTAAACGTTCCGAATATCACCGAAGGATCATCGCCGCAGTCATCAACGCAAAAACGTCGTTGTCCTTTATGTCCAGTTCCTCTCGTTGAGTAAACTTGTTGTAGTAAATGTAACAAGTGAACATTCAAACTTGACTGTTTTGTGTATACAAAATGAAAATAAAAACGCACACATAAAACTGATTCTTCAGACTCGAATTGATTTCCCTACATTTATTTCAATACTTTTTATTTATGCCTCTATTTATTCAACTCACTTCATTGATTTTTGCTTCCTCAAAATATTTTCATACATTTTGTACGATGAGTCTGATGGACCTATACTATACGTTTTTGTTCTCAAGTCATACTGTACGCAGAAGACTTAAGACACGTGACAACATCGGCAAAGTCTGGCTTATGATACCATGTTTTCGTAAGTTGGTAAAAGCTACTAAAATCGTTTGTCCCACAAATGATTCGGCAACGGAGGAGCAATACCTCGACAACGTTCATATCAACCTGAAAACCGCATTGCCAATGACGATTGCGAAAAATTTTTTAAGCTGAAAACATCTTCAACAACTTGTACCGATGAAAGGCCATACTTCGGTGATAAAGATATAAAAGAATTTTTCGAAACCACAGTCAATTGGTAAAACTTATTCAACTGATAGTCTCTTTTGAAAAATATGCCACAGAGATGTCAGAAATGGTAAATTTAATTCGTTGTTGGTTGATTTTATATTAAATTAAATCTACCAAAATTGAAATAAAATACCACATTCCTTCTCTCTGTGCACCGAGATACCAGGAATGGGAATATTGAAAGACAGCTTCGATTGAGAGAAAGTTGTTGGACGAGCTGCATTGGTTAGGTGCACCCGAAGATTGCAACATCAAAAAATGTGTAGACGGAAATTGGTTCTAATCGATTCTGATTCAGATATATATTCAACGTGAAATCCGATGGTATCATAAAAAGTACAAAGATCGTCGTGATGCACCACAAATCAAAAAATTTCTCTTTATGTCAATGGATTCCGCGGAAATAAAATTGGAAGTTGTAATCTATTTTTCGATGTGAATAAAAATTAAAAACTTATCAAAAAGGATTTTGATTTGCCCAATTTGTTCCGATAGACCAATGTCTGCGTCGATAGACAACAAGCCAAAAGTACCACAACTCGAAACAAATGATGCCGAAATCAAAGAAAAGTATGAAGAAGAAAATTGAAATATGCTGTTGTTATCCGGGCATACAGACATGAAACACTTCAGTACGACGAGATTTGGATAACAAAGTCATTTTGATTTTTTTAAATGAATGAAAGTGTTAAAACAATATCGCTTTTGTTGTTCTTATTTTCTTAGATCTTTTTGTTTCTTATTTTTGCGTATACCCAGCAAACGTTATTACTGCCTTGTAACGAATAAGGCTGCCAAGATGCAAAGGCCGAAAGAATTACACGGCTTTTATTCATTAATTACACGATTGTTCACATTCGAAGAGAAACCTGATCGTAATCGTGTTGCAGCTACTTTGGGTGAAATTCCATATTGTGTTTTATTATATAATGCGTTAGCTGAATGCGTAGTAGCAGCAACCCTCATTTAACACCAGCATTCAAACAATACTTAATTTGTAAATTAGTTTATAACAATGATTTGTTGTTCGCTACTCTTGATTTACCTCTTGGTATGAATTGTACTATGTAAGTGGAGTTTTTTGTATATTGATTATGTTGAATCAAGTCAATTTTTTTCATATCAATCTAATTGAATTTTTTTCCCTTTTTTCATTACTTTGCTGACGTTGGATGTTACTGAAAGTACACACAAATCCGGGCGCAAATACAACCGTAAACTTGTGTCTGATGATAAAGATTTTACCTTAAAATTCGTTTCATGTGATATTTGCAGTATAATAAATAATTGTGTGTCCCTATAAGGACAATTGTTAAACTATGGTTCCATTAAATTTTATATCACTTGAGAGATTGTATATAAGTAAAGAATAAAATTTATCGTTCATTTTATTTTGTTATTTGATGTAATTTTTTTTATCAAAAAAATTCTCAGATTATGACTTTTTTCAAGCTATTGGATTTTTCTCTGAGCCTTATGAATAATATTTATTCTATCAAATATTGTGAGACTAATGATATCTACTCACCTCTTCATCTAACTTTTCTTCTTTAATGGCTAACGAATTATCACCACTTGAAGTAATTGTTGATCTTGTAATTTTTCCACTAGATTGATTTGTTGCATCTGTCACAATGGTTTGTACTGGATTTGTTAAACGATCAACATAAATATTCCGTGTTTTCGCATTTTGTGTATTTTTTTCGTTTTCTTCACTTTCGGTGTCAAGAAGTTCTATCGTGACTCGACAATCAATTTTATACTAAAATTTAAAAAAGACAAGTTAGAAATTATAATCTTTTATTATCACAAGAAAAATAGTTCACTTACTATGTACACTTTAAAACAATTCTCATCTTGTAGAATGTTCTCGGCCCTTCGTTGGTATGCCATTTCAACAGTAGTTCGTTTATTAGCAGTTTTGAGATAACCACCTGCACCATTTTTACGTTGCTCTTGTTGGAACAATTCCACAACTTCGATTGCATTACGTTCAGTTACACAGTGTTGCAATTGACGCACAGCATTTTGAACAACCTAGAAATGAAGATAAAACGTGTTTGTTATTTTCACATTAAATCTATTCTTTATAGGAAATGGTTAAAAAGCAAAATTACCCTATCTAATGTGAATGCAGTATACGCATGAATGCCAAACATTTCACGTAACGAATCTTCATAATGATTTGAATCCATATTACCGTCCAATACACTTTTTAACATATCAAGGAATGTTGGATAGTAATCTTCAACTAAAACATCCGACATTGGTTTTAGACGAAGGGCCACTGCTGTGGATTCTCGCCGGTTTCCTCGGTTGTTCTGTTCTTCCGAAGCTAATAATTGAGCACGTTCATACATATTTCGCAATCGTTCACATAGAATTGCATGCAGCCGCAAAAATAAATACCAATTCGTGTTTGCAAAGAATAATGTATATGCTTCCTCCTGTTAATTTAATATATTTTTTCAAATACAATTTGATAACAACGTCGAATGAAGTTTAATTTTTTGAATATAACTTATAGAAAATGAACTTACCTGCATTTTGTTAAGAGCATATGAAGGTGATAGATCATCAAGCGAATTACAAGAACTTTCTTGCTTTATTTCTGATGATATTTCAGATTCAACAACTGTTGAAATGTTGCTTGTTTGGTTACTTTCGTCATTAATGGCACATGAAGTAGCGTCTCGGAAAGAAAAATCCGGTTTTGAAAGATGTATTTCAGACGATACACTGTCAGAGTTTTTCGGTGACTTTTGTTCAGTGTTTACAGTCGTTGTTTCATCTGTTTTATTGATCGTTTTAGTGCAACTTGTACCATCTGTTTCCTTAATGTCTTCAGTTCCACATGTTTTTCTTGGTGGTGCTACCAAATTATTATTACTACCATTTGATTGGGTGTCTGGTTTTGCCGCCACTATTATATTTCGATGATTTTCTGATGATTGAAAATCCATATCTTTGTCTTCTGTTAAAATAGAAACAAGTTTTTTTAAAATAAGCCATATATTCAATTTTGATAAACATGATTCAACATACCGTCATCGCGTTCATCATCACTGAGCTGCTGACGTGGCCAGAAGAATAGATCTGGAACAAACTGCCTTAAAATATGTTTTATTCGAGTTTTTTCTTGCTTTTGAACTGCTGTTTGTCGTTTAACATGATGTATCAAAAGATTTGCTGCATCATCTAATATACTTTTATCCTTATATGGTAGTATAAGATGTGGTCCACAAACAACTTCGGTGTTATCGTCGTTTTGTTCATGGCGCTGAAAAGATTATATATATATAATAAATAACTCAAAAGAATAAATTTCAAAGCTTAAGTAAAAAGTTGTGAATCAATGCAAAGTTTGAATATTTTTTTAATAACTTAAGTTATACTATTATATTACTAAGAATTCTTAGTTCAATTCAAAAAATAACTATAACTATAACTTCCATGGTATAAATTTACATACGTATATTGGAAACAAAAAAATAATTTGAATAAGATAATAATTTACCTCATCATAGAGAGTTTCAATATCATTGAATAAACTTTTTGATCGCAATGCTTTGATATCGTTCTGCTTAAAATTGATGCCTTGATGATCTAATGATTTGAGGTAATATCTATGGATGATCCGAAGAAAACAATAGAACAAAATGGAAATTAATCAATAAGTAATGAAACAGAATGGAAAATGGAATTATAAAAGAAAGCATATAGTTTAAGCGCAAATGACCACAACAACATTGCTTTTGTGGTCAAACTATATAGTTTCTTACATTCTAATGGTTTTTCAATCATCTCTCGCTCACGAACTCATGTATTTGGCAACACACACACACAGAAATGCTCTCTCTTTCTATCTCACATACATTTCTGTTTCCATCATCATCATTTTCATTTGAAAATCTCTTTTCACATATTATAAAATTTATTTCAATGATGATAATGGAGAAAGAATCGAAGGAATGATCGGAATTGTGGACTAATGGAATAGTAATTTAATAATAGTAATTGAGGTAATACTTTTCGTTTTGCTCACGCCATTGTTTATTAAAGCTCTTCTGGGCCTCTCGCCATTCTTCATCTTTGGCTTTTAATCTTCGAAGTACCACTTGCACAGCAATTTGTGGAGTTTTTTTAAGTCCTTGAATGATATCTGGAGCTTTATCACCATATACACGCCTTAATGCACGTTGATGAATAGTTGGAGAGTTCCCACCTAGACAATCGTCTAGTTTAAATTTCAAAAGTTCATCTTGGGACATTCTTGATATTTTTTTCTGAACTCCTTCAAGCACACGTATAGTGGCTGCATTTGTTTCAATAACCACATCTAATTCGAAGCGTTCATCCTCACATCGATAAATTATTTCTTCATATTGTGTTTTGCGTGAAGTGACAAATGTTGAGTCCTCCGCCCAAGTTGGAAATGACACCCATGTGTCATTGAGAACTTCTCGACATAAATTTGTTCGACCAGAGCACTTACGAGATTCACTAGTCTTTGGAAGTGCACAATAGCTCGCACCTAGTCGCTTACACGTTGATAAATCAATTTCTTGTGCCATTTCACCCTGATTACGATCTTGTCTTTGAGAGGTTGCCAGTGAGATTCCTTCAGAACTACTTTGTGAACCCAAGAAATCCTGGAACCATCGATGGAGTTCAGGAAATTTGCTAAGAAACGGAGTTATCAATAGTACTAGTTCTATTCTTGAAATTATTTCTTGGTTAAATAGTGTTAAACATCGTAAGAAATTATCGTATACTTCAGGGCTGCGTAGTGCTTTTCGAACCTTATCAAAGAAGGCATAATCATTGAGGGATCCAAACTTTGAAGCCTCCGATAATGTAACGTCTCGACAAATTGGCTTATGGCGTTTCGGTGGAGATGGACCATCTCGATCGCGTACCAAGTGATTCACTTGCATTGAAGGATAAGAAGGTGAACGTTTTACGGCACCACCACCAAATTTCGGAGCGACATGATTACTACGGTCTTTATCAAGACCACTATTTCGGAAGTCCTTTTCGCCGGATGTATGATAATCGCGATCGATTCGTGACAAGTTATTCTGAGAATTATTAAATGACTTCACTGTTGTCTGGTGCGTTCCAGACGATGATGTATTTACTTTTTTATCATTATGCCCGTGAGATCCACGATTTATGAACTGGGTTGCTGAATGATTTGTAGCATCTGGCAAAAATTGACCAAATTCACGCAACAGGTCTTCTTGTTGATCGAATAGTTTCGCCACTTGACTATATACTTCTGCTTCAGTTAACTGTTTTGGTGGCAAATTACCTGATCCTTCTTTTAGAACTTTTTGTTCTTTCTGATAAGCATGTAATATTTCCAAAAACCGCTTATATTTCTCTGGTTGTGCTTGAAAGCGTATCTTTATTTTATTAACATACGATATTGCATGATTGAACTCAACTGGTTGATTTTGATTTTGATTAGATCCTGCTTGTTCAGCCTGAATTATAGACTGATGTGCCTGTGAAATGTGGTGAAGATTATGACCACTATTTACATCAGTTGCAATCGATTGAGGCGGAGGTGAAATATGGTGTAAACTATGGCCTATAATGAAAAATGAGTAAGAATGAATTTCGTGAATATTGGATTAATTTCATGATTTTTTTTATAGAATGCTATTACTATTATAACTTTAGAAAATAATGAGCTCGGTAGTTATGTAATCCAGAAATTACTACCTATTTATGTACTAAATATTTAAATGTTAAATTGTAAAAATTTGAGTTACCCAAAGGTGGCTTGTTCGCAGATACGGTGTTGACTTGTGTTACTGTGTTTCCCGCTACGACACTAATTGAAGACCCTACTCCACCTTGCTGTTGTGAATGCTGTTGTTGTGAGATTGCCGCGAAATTGGATTGTGAGGACATGGAAGAAGAAGTCTGTGTTTGGGGCTGTGATTGCTGTGGACCTAATTGGTAGATTGGTTGTCTTTCAGAAATTTGATGAATTGTAGGATTTTGCATATTATGTATTAATTGGTTTCCACGGTGAGGCGACGTTGGTTGCTGTAAACAAATATTTCCCCCTGATGGGGATGGCATCGAAACAGATACTTGAAATGCAACACCTTGATCATTTGCTTGCACTTCTATTTTATATCCAGGTGGTAAAAATGTATTAAATCCAACAATCAGTTCGGGGTGACCCTTAAATAGATTTGACACTCGCTGAATTACTCCTGGAGTGTCAATACTTTGTGATTTAAATTCCTTCATGATATCCAAAAAATCATTGTACACTTGTGGTTGGTTTCCAAACTTGTATTTTACTTGATCCAAGTAACTAAGAGCATCTTCGACTTTCAGGCGCTGAAATTTTTCTTGTCCTGTCGTTTGTTGCGGTACTGTAGATACTTAATGAATAAGAAAAGTTTTATAAATTAAAAAATAATAATAAAAATATATATTAAAAGAAGTAACAATGCGACTAGACTTATTTTGTCATTACGTATGAATATGAATAAATTGAAAAGATATTGATTTCTTACTCCAAATTTGCCAGGAAGTAAAATTAATTGGCATTGTGGTTAAATTATAAATCAATTGGACGGTATTATTAAATAGTTTTCACGTTTTAAATAAAAATATCACAGCGGACGGCAGTTCGCGCGAGTGACGAAACCACATTAGTGTGTTGAAAAGTCGAACTCGCTATATATACACGTAATATACGAAATCCAGACCTAGAAGGCCGTTGGCCCCGGTTGATGTATGGTTGGAAAGCCCTTGGGCTATAGATCAAGAAAAAATATAAAAGTTTGAAAATCGGTCCACCTGTCTTCAA